>NW_028186149.1:10178033-10180135 GCF_003343005.1 Rhea americana
GGCAGCGCCCGTGTGGCGCGGTCCGGGGGCGAAGCGGCGCGTCATGTCCGTCGGGGCCGCCCTCAGGTGCGCAGAGCCAAGACGGCTCCGCGGTTATGGGGGAAAAACCCCGTTTCCTGTTAGAAACAGCCCCCTGGCCCGTGTTTGATAAGTTTCTGGTGTCCGCAGCGGAATGTCGGCGGTGGCTGGGACGGGTGACGCGCTCCGTGTGTCAGCGTGAGGCTGCCTGGTGCTCTGGGCACAGCCTGTGTCGTCGGAGAAAACATGCGCGGTGTCTCAGGTCCCTTCCTGAGTACAGTGCTTTCCTCTGTTCGCAGATTAACTAGCCATGGTCCTCACGAGTGTGGGAAAGATGAGCGGCCTCCAGAAAAAGACTTCTGGAATCAGGAATATCTGTATATTGGCGCATGTGGATCATGGTAAGGCAGGTGTTTGCTAGTTGCAGGAACTGAGGAAAGATGCTGTGTGTACTACTTTGAATGATGGCGAGATGTTTTGATCACTGTATTTTAAAGCAGTGAGTTATCGTGGTTTCAGCTCAAAACTGCCTTAATCCAAGTGACTAGGCTGCTGATGTTAAGAAGTAAATTTTCCATGTGCACCTTACCTCTGTCGTGATACAAATGATCTTTTACTATTTCATAGCATGTTAAATGTTGAAATTTAAACTAGTTCTACTTTTACAATCTGATTTTGGTTACTGTTGACATGAATTAAATTTATGTATGTGTAAGGCAGGTTGTTGCATGTCGAGTTAATAGAACTTCAATATGTAGGTGGAAATAGTAAATGCTTTGGGGGGATATTAACCTTTAGTTTGCCTAATGACATGATGTATTAGGATTTTGAAGTACTRCTTGTCTTTTCGACTGCTTTTCTGGTCATAGTAGGTAAGGTTGTCTCCACTCTACAAAAAGTAAATTGAGTAGCTAATATAGGTGAAATTGAGTGACTTGTTCTTTTTTCGGGGGGGTTAATTATTTTTGTACTTGCCCTTTTAAAACCTTTACCATTTTTTACATTTCAGAACACCATGTTGTCAACACTCATTATGCTGTCTTATCTTTCTCTATTATATATATTTATTTAAGTCATTTATTTTTCTTTTCAGGCAAGACTACTTTAGCTGATTGTCTGATATCTAGCAATGGAATAATCTCCAGCCGTTTGGCAGGAAAGGTAGAGTAATATATTAGGTTTGTAGTAATATACTAAGTTTGTAAATAAGTGATGATCAGGAAATGAAGTTTCAAGTTTTGCTAGAACTTGTTTTCCCTCAGTCATACTCTTTGATAGTTGAGAAGTGATTTGTAAAGGTAAGTCTACCCATTTATCACCTCTTCTTCTRTTTTTGTACCCAGCTGAGATACTTAGACAGCAGAGAAGACGAACAGATTCGAGGAATAACGATGAAATCTAGTGCCATTTCGTTGCATTTTGAAAAAGGTAAGTTATTGATCCTGGCAAGTATGAAYTTTAGAAGTTTTCTTATGATCCCTTTCTGTTTTTTCATTGGTAAGATCATTTTATATGTAGCTTGTAGATTTTTCAGTGTTAGGCTGTGACACTGCAAAGACCTAGGCATCTTTTTTAACTGAAAACCGGGATAGTCAAGTTCCTCCTCAGTGCTAGTAAAGCTATCTGCAAAATTTAAGATAAGCRAGTCAGGAGTTTCCTGCCAGATATTTTTGTGTACCCTGTATAGTATTTTTTGATATTTGATTATTACATTTCACAGTTTTGTGAGTTTCAAAGTTTAAGATCTGGTACTATATTTTCTTAGTGGACTTACTGGTTTTTAAATTCAATTTACCTGATTGTGTACTTAAAGCAGTTACTAGCTAACTTTGTGCAATATGGCTTACATGAGTTAAATGCTCATATTTCTAAGTAGAAACAATGGCTTGTCTTTGTCTTTTTTATCTTAGGTCTGAATCTTTATATTTTGATCTTAAATCTTTCRTCTCATTTAGCAATATGATCTTCCAAAACCTAATTTTTTTTTAATGATTTTTTTTTATGGTCTTAACTTCACGGTAGGTCTGTGTCAAGTGCCAGTCATACTTGACTGTAAGACTGTAAATTGTTTAGAGTTTTTTTTT
>NW_028186149.1:10180365-10239033 GCF_003343005.1 Rhea americana
AAAAAAAAAAAAAAAAAAAAGTTGAAATTGGTGATGTTCCAGGTAAGCATTGTGAACAGTGGCTGTTTTTATTGTTGCCTCTGAAATGGCCTTGCTTTTAGCTGTTAGAACCTTTATCTGTTGTTTTTCTGTTATCTTGTGAATTAGATGCTAGTATAACCTCTTGAACAGGCAAGTCATTTGATTTTATTTAGATTATGGCTGATGATAAATGTAATGAATTCATTAATAGTTTCCTGGAGTCTCTGAAAAGCAAAATTTTGGCGGGAGTGGGGGAGTGATGCAGAAAATGTTAAGAAGTTCTCCATTTTTGATAACTCGAAGGTAATTTGGTAYGGTGGAGTCGGAAGCACTTAACCCCCCCCCCCAACGATTTTTGGTGGAAATGGAGATTCAGTATTTTGTCTGGAGTATAGGGTTTATTTTCATGATGATCTGTTCTGGGTTATCTTTAAAATGTAGGCTATAATGCAGTTGATTAGCGTTTTATGTATTGATGATCTATTTAGTATGTTACTACTTGCTTGTTCAGGGTTTGTTTTTTTTATTGTTATTTTTTCCAAAGGTTGTTGGGCATTGGAAGATACAGATTGGCATTAAGGGTGAACCAAATACTGTACAAGTCAGTAGATGTTATGCACCTACATTATTTGTGGCCTAGTGGAATTTTTCTAAAGCATAACTGCTACTGCAGATTTAGTCCTTAGAAATTAATACTACTTTAAACAATGTAACTAAGTGACTGAAATAAATACTTTTGAAAACTCTTTTGTAATGGTACTTTATTGTTTGATCCTAGGTGATGAGGAGTATCTGATTAATTTAATAGACTCCCCAGGGCATGTGGATTTTTCTTCAGAAGTATCTACTGCCGTCCGACTCTGTGACGGTTGCATCATAGTGGTGGATGCTGTTGAGGGAGTCTGTCCACAGGTGAAATAAAGTATATTAAATATATGAAGAGGATAGAGAGAATAAGTAGAATAGATTTGCTTATGTGTCTTAAGTATATTGTTAGAAATAAAAGATAAGCTGATTTAAGAAGTTTTGTGAAACTTTCCATAAATAACATCAGTATTAAAGAGGGTTGTTAGTTTTTCTGTTGTACTGAAGAACTGAATAATGTTTGTTGGTGCGTGGGTGTGGTGTTGAAGCATTGAGTATATCTTTTTTTTTTCCTGATAGTGGAATATTTGTACAGAGGAGAAATAAATGTCCAAAGGGAAAAAGAATTAAATACTATCTTTATGTACTTTTAAGGAATTGAAAATGAAAAATTGTGCAAAAAAGCATTGTGATTGCTGTGTTTATTTTTTTGTAGTTTGGTTTTAGAAACTATGTTTTAGGGGGCAGGAGGAGCTATTTTTGGTCATAAAGTACTTCCTGCAGAATTCTGTAATAGCTAACATTACATACTATGGGAGTCAAATCACTAATTGACATTTCAAACCAGAGCCTTCCTGTACATTTATATATATTCTAGAAYTATATTGCCGTTCACTTTAACACTGCACCCCTTTCATGATATCAAGCTTTCTATAATGCATCTTTTAAAAACTATTTCTTCTCAATAGACTCAAGCGGTTCTACGACAAGCATGGCTAGAAAACATCCGTCCAGTATTGGTGATCAATAAGATTGATCGTTTGATAGTGGAACTGAAGTTTACCCCTCAGGAAGCCTACTTGCATCTTAAGAATATTTTAGAACAGGTATTCATGCTATACTATGATGTTCATACAGCAGGTTTTGTTTTGTTTCTTCCCCTTTTCCTCTCAGTTGAGAGATACTGCAATTTTCAGTGGCTTATACCTTGAATAAATTTAGTGTTTTCCTTGCCTTTTGGTTCAAAGCACTGTAGTATCTGAGGTTTATACACAATGCGTGTGATAGCGAAGAGTATCGAATGCAGCTTGACAGGCTATCAGGAACATATTGGTGGGTTTATGCAGGGATAAAATAAATTCATCTTTAAATTTGTAAATTAAGTTGCCTTTAAACTTTGTTTTCAGAGCTTACTGTAAACACTTATCTATATGTTTTTCCTTTTACTCTCTTTTGTTGTTTGTTGGAGTTTTTATGTCACTAGTCCTTATTTGGAGAAACAAAATATATTACACATAATAACCTGTATCTGAGTGAATCCCAATATGGCTGGTTTTGATCTGAAAGTATGCTGCATCTGAGCTGAAAAAGTTAATATCATCAAACTCCTATTTTCAAATGAGCAGGATTAGATACAGAAGGGCTTGTGTTTTTAAATTGCATAATGAATCCTAAGCATGGTTACTTAACCTGTTGAACAAAAAAAGTCTCCTTACTTTGGGGGTGGGTTGAATTATTTTGGGGGTTAGGATTAGTTCAATTGGTTAGTGTGCTGCTAATAATGCCAAGGTCATGTGTTCTAACATTTTAGTTGCAAGAGTTGTAAAGGAATGAGTCAATCTTGGTGTCCCATAGGTTAATGCAGTCACTGGAACACTTTTTACCTCTAAAGTCCTAGAAGAAAGAGCTGAGAAAGGAAATGAAAGTATTTTGGATTCTGCACCAGGAGATCAAATTTATGACTGGAGTGCTGGCTTAGAAGATACTGATGATTCCCATCTTTATTTCTCACCGGACTATGGAAATGTGGTGTTTGCCAGTGCAATTGATGGCTGGGGTTTTGGGTAAGTCTGGGAGTTAGTTACTGTTTTTCTATTATATTGTAACACTTTACTTGCACCATATTTGTAGTACTTTTAAATTTTTTTGTGTGTCGGGCAACTGTATATCTGTCAGTTCTACTGTGTGTTAACACTGGACAACTGAAAATACTGCTGGCTTTGGCAACTGGCTGCTTCTGAGGCAGGGACCTCTAATTTATACAGCAACTGCTAAGCTGACTGTGGCTTCCAACCTAGCCTATTAAGGTGAATTTAGTGTTTTGTTAATTAGTGAAATTAAATAGGCCTTAATAGAGTAGGCTAAAAACTGCAGCTATATAAGAGCTGTTTCATGAGTAGATTGGACCTTTCAGCTCCAGGGACAGTGACATTCATAACAAGCGTAAGACAAACAGCTGGCAAGAGAGCAGCAGTTGAAGCTGTCCAGGTCTGCCCAGTACAATTCTGGGTTACGAAAGTAGTGTGATCTGCTTTTTCTGTAATAGATTTTGGATCGTCCTTGAAATTACGCCTTTGTTCTCAGATGTTTATACTTATCTGTGAAAATTAGTTTTTTTTCTGTTATTTTCCTTCTTTCAGGGGCGTTTCTTACCTCTTGTTACGTAAYGTTTGTATTTCTGTTTCAGCAGTTGCTAGAAACCATTGTAGAGATACTTAAGTAAGAATTTGAGGGTAGAACAATTTCAGAAAACTTTCTGGATTACTATATTTGAGTTTCCTGTCAGTTCTTTTTTTCAGTCCTGTTCTTAGTAATTAGTTTCAGAGGGCTGCTGCCTATTGTAAAAATTGCGCATTCTGATTGTGTGCCGCAAGGTGGAGTCCTTGTCTTTATCGTGAGTATGCAATTAAAAAAACGCACTCTATAATTTAGTACACATCTTTAATTTTAAATGGTTTTGCAATATTAAACTGTAGCATTTTTAAGTCAAGGTCAAGCTTTTATTTGGATTTAAAGTTCTTTGGGGAGTTTGTAGTCTAACACAAACCTCTTTTAATGCAGCAGAGGAAAGGAGTAAGTAAAATGGACTGTTCTGTTTTAATTATTTGCCATAAATAGTGTATGAAAWGGTGCAAAGGAAGCTGCAAGCCAAATCTTCAGATCCTGACATGTAGGAGTATGTTTTAGTCTGAAAGAGATCCTTTTCATACAGGATGTGAGGGAGGACCTTTTCTGTGAAAACCTCACCTGGCCTTTGTACCTTTGGTGGTCAACACATTTACACGTACGTTGCCTGAACTCCTCCATTTCCCAGTTGTACCCACAATTGCAGTTCTGCAGTAGTACACACTGTTTGGTATCTTTGTCACACCACTGCACAGAAATCCATCACTTTTGCTGGCTGGGGCTCCTCCAGCTTCCCATGCTCCTTGGCAGCGCTGTATGTTCTAAATTGTTGTGTAGTACGGCTCTAATGCTGAAAATCTCTTCTCTTAGCTGCACCCACTTGCCTCTGCCTGAGGTCTCCATGCCTTACAATGTCTCCCTGATTTCCCACATATGCACATCACCTGTGCAATATAGCCCTTTCCTCTTACCCAGTACTCTTACTAACGTTTTTCCTTCTTCAGTTTAAGAACTGTCTCACCTTCTGGTGTCTTTCGTTGGAGAGCAAACAGACAGCATATGGCAGGGAGCAGTGTGATTGCTTGTGCATTTGGAAGGTGTAGGAATGTGTGCAACTTTAAGAAAAGAGTACCTGAGGAATTGGAACTTGTTGATGAATTACACCTGGCAGGGTTGGGAACCAGCTCTGTCAAATCGAGATGCAATGGAAGTCCTGAGCTAGAGAGGGAGTGGGAGAGGATATCGTGGCTGTGAGCTGAGCACATTTAAGTTCTGGCTGGTTCTGCTCCACAGATAGATCTATCCTATCTATACTTTAATTTTTTAATGTAAAGCAAAAGTAGTTATGTTAATACTGTAGTACTTTGATCTTTGTGCATACTGCTGATATCTAGCTTGTGCTTCTGCCTAGCTTCCCTCTTTCAATTTACTGTCATATGATCTAAAGAGATTGAGTCTAGGTATCTGCATCAGAACTTTGGATATGAGGTGAAAAAAATCCTGTATAGGAGAGAGAACTGGATTCCCACTTTGAGCAATTCAAAAAAAAAAAAATCACCAAACAAAGGGCAGAATAAGCCAGCATTACTGGCAGTGTTTCTGTCTATCTTTCCTGTTTTCTGTCTTAACTGTGTGCAGGGAAAATAGTTTTGAGACTAAATGACTGCAGAAGTGATACAGTCCTTGCAGTGACTGAGTGATAGCTGCAGTCAGATGTAGTAATTTTAAGAAAAATTTATCCAAATGTTAAGATACAAAAAGTGAAGCATTCCTATTTATTTTTTTTTTGGCTGAATATATGCTGCTGGGTCTTCTAACTTTATTCTTCTGACTGTCATCTTGTTCTTCAAGATCTGTTTTTTCTGAGGCGATACCAATACTCCAAATCGTTTTAAGGGGAATTTAGTGGATATTTTTGAGGAGGGAATGTTATTACCTCTGCCAGTTAATATTCAAAATAACTTTTTTTATTGTGGGCAGTGTATATTAGTATTGCTGGAGACAAACATCAGAAAAATTGTGATTTTTGTACTGTTTGTACTCAACAAAACATGTTGAGGCAGTCTGCAGAACATTCAGTCTCCTGATTTCCATCACCTTAAACAATATTTTGTTATCTGCAGTCTTTACCTTTTCTGGCTTCAACTTTTAATTGAAATTCTATGGGAAAAAATAAGTGGGAATACACTGTTATTATACAGAGTATTTGGGATGCAACTGTTTGAAACTTTCTTCAGCTCTAGAGGATACGAATATATATGTATTTTTTAGCTAATGTCAGTGGATTGGGGCTAACTGCTATTTTTGTCCTGTATGAAAACAATTAGACAATTTGCGCCTTGCTTTACTTTTGAATACTATGAGGCCTGTGGAGGGAATAACCAAATTAAAAACAACATTAACAAAAACGCGTTTTGGTTCTGAGAAGTTCACAGGTGGCCTAACTGTATCAGGGAATACTGAGCTTTAAGTACTTTTTCTTTTTTAAAAAGAAAATGATACAGTGGAGTTCTTTGTTACAATATGTAAAATTGTAAGTTTGAAATTAGGAGTTTTTTCTTTAGCTCAAGCTACGTGGTCGTTGTGAGTAAATGATTGCTTGTTAAGATCTTACAAGTTGCAGAGCTAAGTTCTGAGATAACTGTGGTCATAAACACCCTGTGGTCACCTCAGTAAATAGAGAAAACAAGCATGTCTTTTTTTAAATGTTAGGTGAATATAGTGCTTTTTGATAAAAGTAAGACTTCAGATAGTTACTTTTTTTCATGATTTTTTCCCTCTGATAATTTGTCTGCAGGTGCAAATATGCCAGAAAATTGTTTATTTCTCCAGCTCAAAAATTTAGCAGAAAAGACCTCAATTTAGACTGTTTGACAATTAATTTAAATACAGAAAGCTGAAGAACAGAATTTGGCTGAAACGATGCTTAGGACTTTTTTTCTTTTCTCTCCTAGATAATGCCATGTGTTCATTTTTATTTTTATTTTTTCCAAAGCATTTGATAACTAAGTGACATTTCTGCACAGTGGAATATATGGTAAATGATTAATAATGTGTGTGCAGGGTAAGCAGAACTGGAATGATAAAGGTTGGAATGATGCAGCTTTATTTATTTATTTGTATCTGCTATGTACCTGCCACCTGAAATATTTGTTAGGTGATCTGAACTTTGCATTTAGGATTTGTATGAGGCTGAAATCCAAGTATTAATTATCATGTAGTTTCAAATGAGAAGAAAAAGGCCAGGATATGACCCATTCTTATTTTTATGATTGGTGTGTTGGTATACTGGGGAGGATTTGTAGGCTTTCTGTTTATTCTTTGTCAAACTGTTGATGTGAGATGAACTTTGAAAAGTGCTGCAATATTTTGTTTGAATATGAAATTAAAACACATTTGTTAAGATTTTTTTCAAGTGTTATTTCCCTTCTGTTGTATATATTGAAACTTTTCTTATTTGTCTTAATTGAATTATCTCTGTGCAAGACTGCGTCACAGCTAGAGACATTCATGCTTCTAACTTCGACATGATATGTTATTATTCTCTTGTTCAGTGTAAATCAGATTGTCACACAGTACATTGTAGTCTAATTTATGTTAAACTGTCCTCCTGTCCCACAAAATATTCCTGCAGCTTAGGCAGGATGACATGACTCCTATTTGCTCGTTTTCTGACCTGTACCTGTTCTTACTCTCCAATTTTTTTCCCCTCTAACATCATCAGAATGCATTAATGTATTTCTTGGAACTTAGTGAAAGATTGTTTGGTTTCAGATACCAGTTTGTTTCTGGTGAGCTGGTGGGCCCTGGTTCAGATAAATCATGTGGTGGGAAAAGGGAACTATCTTTTTAGTTGGTTTCAGGAGATATGTCTGGACTGCAAGCAATACTGTCTGGTGGAATAGGGATCAGTGGAGCATTTGCTTAATTAGGGCAGGCCTTGACTGTTGGATGGCTTTTGTTTTCTTAAGAATATTACGACTTAATATGGCAGAGTAAATTACGCCATTAGGCAGTGCTGGCCTGATCCAGTGCTGAGATGACTACACATGCTTTTCTCAAAATCGTCAAGTGTTGAAAGAATGTCATAAATCCATATGAAGCAGCTGCTGACACAGGAATCATGGAGGTTCTCTCCTCTTTGAAATTTTGGGTAACTTCTGGAAAAAAAATTCTTTCTGGACTCAGTTAAGAACATCTTCTGTCTTGCTGACCTGGACGTGTGTTTTAGGTATGCAGAAACTTTAGAATTCTAGGTTTGGAAGGACAGATTATCTCATACTCTTCTGTAAATAGTATTGTTCTGATTGTGAACATGTATACTTTTGTTTCTATGTGTATGAGGAGAAGACACCAGGAAATAAAATCTTTCACAACTACTCACCGAACACTTTCAGCAAGGAAACAATAGAAGCTTTAGAATTCCCTTTTTAGGTTGTGAGGATCCTACTTTTTTAACTCTTAGCCAACACAATTGGTTTTTCAATTCGGCATTACATTTTTATATTATTTTCTGGCTTTGACTCATTGTAGCAATGCTTCAAATAAGAATTGGCCTAAGTAGTTAATTTAAAAAATAGTTACTGTCATCTGAGCGGTTGAGCTCAAGCGTGGTTCAAAAGAGTATGTGATATTACACATTTAACTGTGGTCTGTGACTAGAATGGTAAAAGCTCATGTCACTGCTTTTGTAAAATAAACTTGAGAGTCATGGCTTAATATTTGGAAGGTTTGTTTTATGATTTTTTGGGGGGTTCTTTACTGTGGGGGTAGTATAAAAGTGTTTCAGATAAACAGGTTCAGCTTCAAGCTGTCTTGAAACAAAAAACAAATACTGCTGACATTATAGAACTGTTACTACTGAATATTTTTGCAGGTGTAAAATAGTCTGAGCTCAAGTGATGGCGGTTGGGAAAAATAGGATTAAAATAAGGATTTGAGGTTTGTGTTTGATCACTGTATAAGGTGTCACTTGTTTAGTCTGATAAACATACCTAAATAGCTTAACACTTTTATCAAGAGGCATTTTGTTTTCTTCCAGGATTGAGCATTTTGCCAAACTGTATAGCCAGAAGATTGGAATCAAGCCTGCAGTACTTCAGAAGACTTTATGGGGAGATTATTATCTAAATACAAAAGCAAAGAAGATAATGAAAGGTGATCAGGTAATTTTGTAAAATGGATGTTAAAGGTTTTCTGTAATGTCAAAATACTACTTTTTAATTCTTTTCCTCATAATGTAGTTTGAAAATTGGACTCATTACCTTTTTCAGTTAATGTTAGTAGAGTTATTAAGCCACTAGGATAGCCTTGCATCAGCCCTTAGAGACGAGACCGTTCAAAAATTCTTGAAGCCACATGGAAAAAGCCTCCTCTAACTTACGATTCTATCAGTTGATGTTAAGCATCCTGTCTCTTTGCACAAAATCAGGGACATTCCAGCTTTCAGGGTTAAGAATACAGTGAAACATGCAACACAAATGGAAAACTAGCAATGTAGGAACCACAGTAGCAAGTGGGTCTCCAKTCCTTTATTTGAGGAGTCTTTCAACATCGACGGATTTAGAGTTTAGTTGTAGGTTTAGCTGATCATTTAGGATTTGGAACATCATTGCCATGAGGAGAGCCTAAATTCTGCATGGRGACCTTGGCTGGAAAAGCACACATTTCTTACATGAAAACACATTTCTACCATGAAAAGTCAGAGATAAGAAGGATTTTTCCTGTATGATKTAATGATAGTTTTACTTCCTTATATTTTCAGAGTTTATTAAGATTAATAGTTATAAAACGGGTGATAACTAGGCTCAGGGTRGGTATGTATGTAGGTATTGACCAAGTAGATCTTCTTCTGAAATTGAAACCAGTGCTTTTCACTCTGCAGGTAAATTTCATGGTTGTTTTGTCTTACAGCTTTCTTATTAGACTATGACCGAATTAAAGATTGTATGTAGAAAAAGATAACTAACTGGCTTGCTTTTGAATAAAGATTTTACAAATTCCTCATAAAAATGATTASTTTAAACTGTAGACCTAAGTAAAACTGAGGAGTTGCTGGTAATTAGCTGTATAATGTTTGTTTTATATTTTACCAGTCAAAAGGAAAGAAACCTTTGTTTGTGCAGTTGGTCCTGGACAACATATGGAGTTTGTATGAGTCTGTTATGAAAAGGTGAGAACTGTGATGTTTTCATGGAATCCTTTACTGTTTGCTATAATGATTTTTGAAATATTCTGATCACTTCAAAACACAAAATGTAGCTGAGTTGCGTATTGCTGCTGGATGTTTTTTATTTTGTTTTTCCCCTCCTATAGAGACAAAGAAAAAATTGAAAAGATAGTCACCTCTTTGGGACTGAAAATYGGTGAACGAGAGTCACGGCATGCAGACCCTAAAGTTCATCTTAATGCCATTTGTAGCCAGTGGTTACCAATATCTGAGGCAGTCCTCTGTATCCTTAAGGAAGATGCTACTTTTTATTCTATTAGCAGTTTTTAGATTTCAGAGCTTRCTTACGTATCTCAGTATGTGATTTTGGTATAATTTTTCTTTTTCATGCCTATACTAGTTGAACCTATTTTCTCTGTTGTAATGCCTGTATATCTACATATTTACGTATCTACAGTTAGTCTTATGTTTTTACCAGCTTCATGTTCTGCATCCATTTCATTAGCGAAATAATGAAGCCAGAGGTAATTGAAAGATACATTATTGATGTATGATTACTAATTAATTCTATAAATTGCTCCAGTTGTGCTGTTCTTAGTTTCCTAGAAGCACRTAGGGTGGGCCACCCCTTCTTAAATGTCTGTTCTGCCTTTGGACAAATGCCAGGAAGGGAGCTTTAGAGGAAGCTCTTTGCACCCTACAAGACAGAGCTGGGTTTTAGTTAACCTGTTGTTGCTGGTAGTTAGTGCATAACACTGCTGGTTTAAAAAGACAGACATTTAAAACTTTTGTCTCCTTTTTATCAGTAAGGAAATACAAATGAAGTCCTCTGTATCCTTAGCAATGTGTTTTAGCCATGGTRTGTAATAAACTTCCCAGTCCTCTTGACATCACTGCTGAGAGGGTGGAAAAGCTGATGTGTGTTGGAGCTAGAACATTTGATTCTTTACCACCAGAAACTCAAGAACTGAAAAATGGTGAGTAGATATTCTCCAATTAACATGACAATCGTAAGGTTGTTTCTGTCTTGCCTTTTGTCTTTGGATTGTAAGACGCACTGTAACCTCTACTTAGATTTATCATTAGTTTAGTTTAKCTTTGTTGATGACATGCCATAGTATTATATGTCTTGTTTTTATGATCTTATATTTTTCTTCAACCCTATATGGTTTTTAGGCAACTCAAGCTGCAGAGGTTATTTAAAATCCAAGACCCCCGAGACTTGGGGATGTGAGACTAATATTTGTACTTAGTTCTAAATAGCAGAATTTATCATATAATCGAAGAAGAATTTAATGTTTTACCAACTTATATGTACAAGATGTCAGTTTTTAGCGAATAGGGGGTTCAAACTTAGTTTTGATATTTACAAGTATACTGAATAACTAGGTGCAGCTTTTGGTAACTTAAAATTAAAAAAAATTTCTGTAGAATTTATTGCTAAGTAATTTGTTTTGTTTTTTGAAGAGGTGCTGTTGGAACACATTAGCTTAGATTTACGTATCTGAAGAAATAATTAGATGACTTAGATATTTCACAGCATTCCAGAATGATGAAAGATTACCAAACAATAGCAAGATCCAAAGGATTTCTAAAGTAACAAATACATTTAATTCCCCAGAGCATTAAAGGAAGGTGTGAAATCTTAGTATTTTGAGGTCATTTGAAGTTTTGCCTTTGACTTTAATTGAGATCAGGATTTTATGCCCAGTTCTGGCAGAGTTTCCAACTTTAACTAATGGCTTCTCCAGAAGGACTTACTAGTATATTGAGATGTTATTGTATTGAAAATTAGGATCTCTATATACAAAATATAGAAGGTTCGATAATTGCTAAGTTCTGTGCTACAAAACTGTAATAGGGTCTGGGAAGAYCTGTATTCCGTGATTTAAAATTTAGTATAGGCAGTAATAGAAAATCTGGTAAGTTACACATTGCTTTAGACTTAATGAATAAYTGAGAGAAACATTTTTCCTGTCCTGATCTTGAGTCCATAGTGGGCTGAACTCTGGATGTAATTCAGAAGTAAAAACACCTCTGTATTAGTGTAGAAGGTCACAAATGCGGTGTCCATTACTAAGCTGGGCAAGAAGCAATCTTAAGAAGATGTTTAATGGTAACCAATTGGCTGATTGCTGTTGTCCTTTGAGTAAAGGATGCTAAGCATACTGTGCTAGATGCAGGAGTGCTCATCATATGCTCATATTCCTTTTTCTAGCTTTGAATTATTTATAAGTGTAAAGTCTGTGTGTTGCCCATGTATGTAGTGTCAGAAAAAATTATGATGACTTGAAAAGGTCAACTTTCAGTGAGCCTGTTTTCCTGAAAGAAAACTGAGAACTGCTGAATATTTAGTAGAATTGGGAGTCAAAACTGCAACTGATGTTGACGTAATGCTCCCAGGTTCAGGTAGTCTTAAAAAGAATGTCTTCAGATCTTTTCGAATAGATATATGGGGAAAAAATATGATTTTGATTTTCTGAGAAGTTTCTTTCAAATTGAACTTGTTTTATAACCTGTCTGCTGTTTTATTGGAAAGTATCTAATGTCTTATGATATTTCTAGAGGTAGTTCAATAGAAATTYGTATAGCAAGATGATTCTGTGCTTGAAAACTAGTAGCAGTTAAAAACGTACTTCTGAAATTTATCTGCCTAATGAGAGCTGTCCATAGCACAAGATTTTGAAGAGAGCTCTAAGAAATGTAAAGGGACAGAATTAATCACTGTCAGATTGACAGTCTCTAGGAATTTTTGGGAGTAAGGAAACTGATATTTTCATCCTTTACTGAAAGAAAACAAACATTGTATTCTGCAAACAACACTGAATACTCTATCAATATATGTTAACTAGAAGACACTGACCTCTGTAAACTCGAWTTTTTCCATTCTTCATAATGAAAATATAGTGTACTTAACAGTTTAGTGCATGTAATATTGCTTTTCAGTAGTAGATTTGCACTTTGTTTGCCTAAATAGTTTATGATATAGTCTTCTCATACATCAGATAAAAAGGAGAAGAGGATTTATTTGTGATATTATAAGTTTTGAATGATACTGTGTCTGTTTGGCATTTGATAATGTGCATGTCTAATGTTCCTTATTGGATGAAAAAAACAATGTGTGAAAATTTCCTAAGTATTGAATGAGGTTTATGTGGATCTTCTGTTCTTCAAGGAAGATAGTCTTGCAGATTAAGTTGTTTGGATTTCATGAGGACACCAGTATTTGGGCATTTGCAAAACTTTAGTCTTTAATTTGAAAGGAGGGAGAACGTGAGGTACCAGATAAATAGTTCAGTCTTAATGTTTAGCTGTTCTTTGTTTTTCATTCTCATTTAAACCATACTATAAACAAAAGTTTAAATATCAAAACAGTACTTTTCATTGGAGTATGTGTAATTTGTCATTTGTTACTGTTCCTATTTTTACACATTTTTTGTATGTTTTTTGCGAAACAGATTCAAAAAATGTAAGCAGAACTGTAAGATGATTAGACTAGGTTATTTTATTCTGTTCCTGTTGATTGGTCTTTAGCATATTATTAATTGAGATCAGAAAGAAACAGTAATTCCTATAAAATTCATGGAAAGTGATAATTTCATCCATACTCTTSGGGGAAAGGTGCACAAGTAACTTTCTTTTGTGTTTGTTCAGCTTTTTTGAAGTGCAGTAGTGAAGGAACAGCCCCAGTTATTGTCTTTGTTTCCAAAATGTTTCCTGTTGATGCAAAGGCGCTACCACACAATAAACCAAGGTAAGAAAATGTAATATTTAGCTTTCCTGAAGGTATCCAATGTAGATCAGAAACAGTCATGCTGTAAGTTTTATGTCTGAGGAAATCATTCACTAGTTCTAGAGATACAGTAAAGCCTTTTCAGCAGATAAAGGCTCTCCAAATGAGTTTGTGATTTGTGTAATCATATTGGCTTTAGAAAATCTAGCATATTTGTTAAAAGATATTTTTAATTATCATAGAATACTACTTTTATCTGAGTATATTGTCCTAATTGACACATTGTATGCTGTTTCAGGATATTTGTTGAAAATATGATTGAGTTGTAATGCTTTCTTAGTTTTACAGTAATTTTGAAAATAAGGTTATGTTCACATGATCATAAGAGATCATAGCAGTGTTTGTATGAAGAAACATTTCCCTTCAAGTCTTACGTGATAGCTATGTGTGCATCTAGTCAACAGCAAGTGCAAAGTGGTTTAGTTAAAATAGTCTAAACTCTCACTACCTTTTTGGAGTGAACCAAGAGAATCTGTGCATTCAGTTGAAAGGCATTAATGTACAGTCGAATGTTTTCTTTTAAATGTGCTGGAGGAATTTCTGTTACAGCTTTTACCATTTTAAAGACTATCTTATTTTCTTCAAGGAGTGGATCCTTCTTGATTTCATTTCCCTGACATAGTTAAGTGGACTAATCTAGCCAAACCTCTCTGTCGTTATATTGAAATGTACTTTTCTGATGAGTTTATAACAATCGGGTTTGTCATAACCTTTGATCCTTCTAAGCCTCTGAGGCAATTTTTATAATCAACTTCTGTATCAACTGGCAATTTCATGTTTTACAATCACAAATACTGTGGCAGATAGTCACTATGTAGTGAAGCAATATAGAAAATACCAGTCTTTCTAAGAACTGATGACTGTGACTGTTTAAGTCTTTGTCCAAAAAATAATACTATTTGCTGCAGTGACTACTGTTTTGGTTTTCTCAAACATGCTAGATTTACTTAAATTTTTTCTTATTACACTTATCTTCCAGTCTTTCACTATTGCTTCATATTCTGATTTTAATAGCTTCAAAATATGTGATATGATACTTTCACATACAGAATTGTTTTTAAATCTGGTATTTGTGGTAAAAATGTTTGTCTAACCATGGTGGTGCCATTTTTATGCAACTCCTCATCCGTTTGCAAGTCTACTACTAAAAAAAAAAAAAAAAAAACCTTATAATCCAGTTTCTGGGTTGGTAAAATAAAATCTAATTGTTTTCAAAATTTTTTGTGTTAGGTATCTTGAATTATAGCTATATTAGTATTGAATCAAGCACGTAGTAATTAATTTCATAATTGTAATTATATAGCTTTTTTTATATATATRTTTGTATATTTTTTTAAAAATAAACCCTCTGGTTGAATAATTCTTTCAGTAAGAGGCTTTTTCTTCCAGGATGCATTGCGTGTATGCATTGTCCAGACACTAGATGGTGCTGTTTTGCTTTGAGTTCTGTCCTGTATCTGCAGCTTCTGCATCTGGCAGAAGAATTCCTGCTCAGGTGTCAGTGTGGCATAGCTCTGATGGTTTTACTTTGTCTACTTTCTTTGACATGTACTCTGTTTAACAGAGAAGGAGTTTTTTTAGGTTATTTTTCGTTATAAATATACTCTGACTGTCACTTTCTGACTATTCTGTCAGTGATAATGTCCTGTTTATTTTATATGTTGGGAGGATTGAGATTTTTAGACGTGATGACGATGTATTGTAGAGACAGATGGCTGCCAGTCCTGTTTTGTGACTATGACTTGAGATTTCAAACAAAAGGCAGTTTATGAGCAATTCTGACTTCCCAAGACTAATGAACAATGCTCGTATTTGTTTTCTTTCTTCCTTCTTTGTTATATATACCTCTGCATGCCCTCTCTGCCTCACTGTTAAGCGCTCCTTCCCTGTCTTCTCTGGTGTTTAGCTTACACTTTTCTTTGGGCTTTTACGCTCTTTGGTCATCTCACTTCCGGAGAGGAAATATTTTACATACCTTCTTTACCCCYCCCCCCCCCCCGCCCAATCCTTCAAATAGGGTTTAATGCCATGTGTTAAAGTTCTGTTTTTTTAAGAGACCAAAAAAAATACACAAAACAGAACAGTATATTGAAGAAGTTATATTATGGTCTGTAGTAGGTATGTGACCAGCCCCATTGTTTTTTGCAAACGATATGTAAGTGTGGATGCTTGTGCTTTGTGACTTGTTAGTCATATTTGCTTTTTATATGAAATAATATGCTGCTTTCAATTTTATTTATTTTCATAATGTGAATACTATTCCATTTGTGCACTCTGATACATACTGTGTAACAAATCCATAATTCTGATCATTTSTGGTCTGATTTGAAAAAATCTTAAGTTGTTTATTGGCTTCAGTAACAACCATGAAATTTCTGTGGTGGACTGCAGTTGACTGATAATTCGAGTAATGTATACCTCGTCTGAAAACCCAAGCAAAATTTAGACAAATGTCTCTGGATTAAAAAAAATAAGGCTTTCGGATTTATTACGGGAGAGTAAGGACTACTCTGGAATGCTTCCTGGGAAACTTCGAGTGTATTAGCGATGACTGTAGACCCCATTTATTAGGTAAATTGAAAAGCATAGTGTCTCACTTCATAGTTTGTATGAAAAGTATTTCTTGCTATCTTTAATGTTACTCAGTTGGTTGCTAATCAGACAATGTTAAAACAAAATCACATGACTCTCTTTTCCTGAGATAACTGGTTATTATGAGCACCATGTAATTTTACTGATGATGTAGTATTAGCAATTTATTTTTGAAGTGATAGTTGGATTCYATTTTTCAAAAATAGTAATAAAGCAAAATGTATATTTCTTAATGTTTTAATTGCAAGAATCTATAGATGAGCAATATTTGAACAATTCAGGAAAGGAGTTTGTTTTTAAAGAGGAAGGATGTTTTAAAGGGAAAGATATCTCAGTGGAACAAAATATACATATTTTAAAAGCATAGTATTGCTTAGATGTGATTCTTAAATGTATGTTTTCAACTGTATTGGCTACTATGTACTATTTACAGTTAGACAGAGAAGTTTGTTCTTGAGAGAATTGAGTTATGGCTGTATTAAGTATGTGACATCCAGTATGTAAACTAGACACTTCACAAGGACACTTTGTGTGCTTGTAAGAATGCCTGAACACAGAAAAGAATAAAGAATACCTACGCTATATAGAGTAATAGTGTTTTACAACAGTAGTTTTATATTTAATACTTTAAGAAAACTAGTAAATATTATGTCTCAGAATTGTATGCTAATCTTGGAAGAGACGTCATTTTTGGTGTATTTTTCCTGTTCCTCTTTCCTTTTCCAAGGTAGTATTTGGGTTATACTACCTTTTGTAATATCTTTAGAAGTTGCAAACTGACTTTGCAACTTTTATAGTTGCCTTATTTCTGCTGTCTGCTTGTCATGTGCGTTTAAGCATATGTTAGGAAAAGTGAAAGGCTCTTCAGAGTCCAGCGTGCACAGTATGTGATAAAGAAGGATGGATTTTTAGTTAAGGTAATCTCCTTTGACACTGCTGTTGGCAACTACTCTCTGCTTAGAAAGTGACTGTATTTACAATCTTAGAAAATTTAGTATAGAATCAATTCATTTTCAGTCAGAAATATGTACAGCTGCCCTTCTGTTGTTTAAATAATCAAAATTTGACAACTATTAAAGCACTAGAATAAACGAAGAATAATTTGTGCTGAGGTTACAAGTAGTTGACAGCTTAATCTTACTTTGGAAAAATCTGAAATTTGACTTTTATCTGCTGTTAGCATGACCCTCTGTTTTTACTAGGTTTCCTAAGAAAACAAGAACTGTATGAATATGGTTTCTATCTTCTTGTTTCTTCTCTCTGAATCTTTGAAATTACTTACTAATTCTAACCAGATTTGACAGAGGTACAAWTTTTAAGGATATTGAATTCCTATAATTCTGTGAAATAGGTAGAAAGTAGGTAGAATAGACAAGCAAATTGCATCCCCTATTGAGGGAGTACAAGCTCCTGTACTTTATTAGGAATTTAGATATTTACAAAGAAAAATAATAACAAATATGGCCAGATTGGCTCCTTCTGGAGCTGCATGGTTTGTGTAATAGGGCCATGYCTGAGGCTGTTTATTCTTGAGTTCTGCTATGTGCAGAGTTGGATGTTTATTTAGCATACACTGTTTTTTAACCTTTTTCTATTAGTATTTTTCATTGAATTGTTCTCTAAAATCAAATGATCATGTGTAGGTGTATAAATAAAAGCTGAATTTGGCATGTAGGTACAGAGTATAAATATTCCAATTCATTTATTTGAGTTTCAGAATTCCTTCTGTATCTAATCCAATGTAAAAGAGGAATATTTAATAGTTCTGGTTGTGATCACTTTCAAGTAGTTTTCAATATTTTCATTTAACGTAAAATATTGAAGAAATGTAAATTGGATAGCAAATGTTTGCAATTAAATCCTCTAGTACTTTTATTTACTTTTAAATTGTGATAAAGAACCTATTGACCAAATAACCCAAATATAMTAAAGTTATGTATCATGACTGCATTAGGGTATATAAATCCTATAATATTCTTACAGTTTTCCTCAAGATGAGATAGAAGGTATTTCTTTTTCATCAGTTGGCTCAAATCATGATTTTTTTTTTCTTTAGGTATTACCGTGAAATTAGCACTTTCCCACACAATTCTGCATGAAATCATCATGATAGTTGTTTCTTTGTTTTGTGGTACAGCTTGTTTGCCGGTTTTAAAGCAAAAGATTGTAGTGTACTTCATCTGTTTCCTTTCTAATATTTCCTAGAGCTTATACAGGAAAAAACATAAATCCTACAATTTACCTACCGTTTAGCTAGAAAAACTTTACATTGTCTTCATCAATAGAAAATATTTATAAAGCTCCAAGCTCTATAACAAATTACTATCTTCTTGTTTGCAAACTAATTTGTACATTTAAAGGCAATATGACATTCAGTGGCTTCATTTTGATCTAAGCCCATCGTCTTCTGTTTACATTAATAGTTTGCATTAAGCTATAGTTAGTGCATAAGAAAAGAATATGACACTAGTCATCTAAACAGCTGGTCAGGTTTTTAGGTTAACATCTGAGAGTGGCATCTAGTTACGTAGTTAATGGAGAAATATGTGCATTTCAAAAAAGAAACTCTGTTTATATGATTGTTAAGAAATGAATTGTAACTTTATACATTTGAATCCAACTGAAACCTTTGGAACTTACCTGAGAACAATACTTATTTATTAATGGATGAAATCTGCATCTTCTGCTGCTGTTTAGCTTGTTTAATTCTGAGTTTCCGAAAGAACAGTTTACAGTATTCTGGATGTGTTTTGCTTCAAGTGTCAAGTGTTTCTTTTTTATTGCATATTTATTATGCAAGTAAAAGTCAATACATCAGTCAGTGGTTAGGTCTGGGTGTTTTCCTAGATGATATGTGAAAGCTTGATGTTGCTACCTTAGCTTCATTATGTATGCCTCAAAATGAATGACCTCTGCTGTGTAATATAGAATGTGAAAAAGTTATTTGTTATGCTCCTTTGCAGAAGTCCTGTACTATCACTGTGTGAAAATGATATGAATGATGATTTATATAATTTTAAGCTGTTCATAGTAGAAATAAACATGTATACATAAAATGGATTTCCCAGTACTTGTAGTTGCATTAGAAGGGATATGAAATAATAGTACTTGCTATACGTTAGCTTGTATATAGAAATCGTTCTTAAAAGTTGATCTTTAAGGATGTTGCTGTTCAAAACTAGACTGTTAATTCTTGGCTAGGATATGAAATAGAAGTTTTGCAATACAAAGACATTAAACATTTTAATTTTAGTCCCAAGAATTCTTGAACTTCGGAAGGAATAGAAAGACCACTGGCCATGTTCTGTGTTGAATGGTAGCAAATGAGCTGCACATAAGAGCTGTCCTTAGGGATGCTGTTGTCAGAAGTCATTTCGTGCCAGATGCTGAGCAGAACAGCAGGCGGTGACTTAACCAGAGCTTAATCCTGACACGTGGAGTCATGAAGAGTAATCCCGATAAGTTTTCTGGACAGTGCTTGGCTTTAAGGAGGCTACCAGAAAATACTTCCTTAGTTCCACAGTCAGAATTAAGCAGATGTCCATGAGCTCATGAGTTTTAAACTGGTAAAAGCAATGTGGATGCAAGTTATTCTTGGCCACTTCAAAAAATTTCCTTGACAGCRTGGGAGACGCTTTACAGGCACTTGTTCATGGTAGTACCAGTCTTCTGAAAGTCAGTTGATTCTGTGACTGTGATGTTTTCTTTTTAAAATGGTCTGGAAGTTAAAAGGTGAAAAAAAACATAAAACACTTTTTTTCTTTAAAAGTCAGAGGCTAATTTGTGTTTAATTGTATATATTTGTTTTTTTACTGTGACTTTTTAAAAAGTTTTCAAAGAGAGACTTCATTCCAAAACATGGAAAGGTAGAAAAGCTATCAAAACTTCAGAGAACTGAGTGAAACTAGKTAATTGTTACTGAGTTTGAACTGCATGAGCTATCCTGGGAGATGTGGAAATGAGGAAAATGTCAGCAGTAGCTGACCCCAAATCTGGTACATTTCATTAACAATCTACTATGTGTTAATAATGTTGTACTCTTTAACACAATGTTTTTTTCCATGGCTTTTCTTTACCATGCAGTGGGACTGAGATGAGATAATGATAATGTGGTTAATCTATTCAGTCAGCTGTATTTCTTGTGCTAGTGTGTGCAGTGTTAGGACATCTTTTTTTGTCTATCCGTTCCAGATTTTTCACTTACTGCTTTTTTTGTGTGGCTATATGGTCCCTTTCTTCAGCCAGTAGCGTGAGGCTGTAGCTCCTTTCTTATGGTCTGAAAAAGGGAGAGGGAAGAAATACAGTGGGGGAAGTGAAAAGGAGGAAGATAAGGGAGGGCTGGGTTTGCTTCTGGTTGAGTTTGCATTTGTTCCAGATAGATTGATTTCACTTCTCATTGGTTTTGCCAACTAGAGAAATTAAATAAATCAGGGTATACTCAAAAAAGGTTTTTGTTTCAGATTAATGCCTAACATGCATTAATCTAGTGCTGTGTTCTGCTGCAGTGTGTTATAATTCCATATAAGGATTTATTTGGTGATACTATCTTTTTTGTCATATCTAAGGAAACTACTGTGAGTGACTAATTTTACAGGAATGGAGGTTGACAGAAACCAGGGTGGAAATCCAGGTTGTACCTACTAGCTAAAAACCCATCCAGATGTGTTCTGTTTCTTATCAAATTGAGAATACAGTTTACTGTGCTTGTATATATTGCAACTTACACCTGTGCATTCAGAATTTTAAAGTACTTTTAAGATTTGAGATTAGAACTGTCTGAAAACAGAATATAGTAAAACCTTTTAAAACACTACATAAGGGGAAAAAGGCAAATCACCTTTGTTTTCTTTATAATCTCGTGATTATTTACATAAATGGAAAGTATTTTTGGACAATAAAGTATGTTGAAAAGCATGCACATGTCCTTTTGTATACACTGTGCCATCGCATAGCGGCTGCATTTATCACACCCCTGGCTGTCKCATCTGTGGTTCCGCTATTAATTTGTCTCCTCTGGAAATTATTCAGACATTCCAAACCCTTAAATATCTTTGAGCAAATGCCTTCAGGAAGAAAAAAATCATCATAAAAACGTTTTCTTCTCTACCATTTGCTTTGCATTTTGTATTGTTAAGCCTCACTCTCTTCTGCAATAAAATAAACAAATAAAAAAAAAATCCTCACTGCCCGAAGTTTCAGAGAGAGATCCTTAATTCTGAGGCAATGACTGTTTAAGAGATTGGGACAGGGAGGCAGCAGGGAGAACAAACTTCTTAGTAGTGTTTATCTCTTGTCTCTCCCTCTCTCTCTTTTGCCTTTCCTCTGGCAGGTAGCATGTCTGTGCCAGGTTCAAAGTTCTGAAGCTGCATACTTTAAAACGTTGACATTTTATCCTGACAGTCTCTTTTAGGTAATTTTTATTATTATTATTTTTTAAAGTTAAGTATAGTCTTTTGATTTTTTTTGTTTCCCTCTTCAGCTGAATGGTTGTACTTGAGGTAAGCAAGGTAGCTTATTAAGAATGATTATCTCCAGTTCTGAAACGAATTTCAGTAAAATGAAGGATTCTGTTAAGCGTTTTTAAATTAAGTCTCTTGCAGAATGTGGTATATGCAAAATGCATTGGTATGATGATATAGAAACTTTATTAACAATGAATTGGTTTCAGCCACATGATCTGTTTATGGTTGTCTGCCTCTTACTAATCCACGTTCTTATCAAAGTTAGTTCTGATTCTGCACACAAAACCTTTGACCTTTAAATGATATGTTACTTCCCTGTTTGGGAATGTGGCGTGGTTGATACGGGGGTATGAATCATCCTACTTTTTAAGTAGAGATTATATTTATATGCCTGGTCTGTAAGCAAAATCACTCTAGTGCTCTAGTTCTTCCTACTACTTTCTTCCTCCTATCATTCATTAGAACTACCACTGATCAGCTAATTTGAGCTGTTCAGAAGGAACATAGTTTGCTTTACAAGTGTGGAATCTGAAGTACAAGGAGACAAAGTGACTTGTCCAAGGTTAAAGCTAAAGGCTTTAGCTAAACAAGCTAAAATTACTAACAGGACACTTCCGTGTCTAGTGCTCTGTCTGTCAGATTGCAGTTGATACGGTTGACAGGAAGAACACTAAACCATTTCAATATCAGAAACAGTTGACACTGTTTCCAACATACAAGCAAAATTCAGGAGTAAGGACACATGTAGATGGGGCTTTGTGGTGGAACTGTGTTCACTTTCTCTAAATGGAATCAAAATCTAAGGCTTTGTGATTAATTTGTCCAGTTGAGCTGCAAATACATATTTTGCATATTTAGTCAAGAATATTCAGATAATGCAAAAATGCATTGGTTGTTACTTTGCAAAGAAATTATTTATGCTTCAGTTCAGAAAGCCATTTACGTTCACTGGCCTTTGCACTTTGTTTTATTCTGCTAATTGTATGTTAAATAAGAAGAGAAAAATTAAGAAGTGCTGTAGTTACAGGTTGAGATCAAACCCTTCTTTTTACTGGCTTGAAGTAGTTCACTTACTCTTTTCTTCTGAAGTTCTCTTCTATCTCTCTTGCTAAACTAAAGAGGGAGTTGGTTTAGGAAAGTTCTCTTGTGCACTGTCTGTGTGGGAATCGCTCTGAATAAACGTTCTGTTTTGTTCACCTTGGCTTGAAGCCTGACTTAACAGATTCCAAAGTATCTAAAAATGCTTGACAGGTGATGCTTATGGCTTTGAATAGAGTTGGGATATGAGTTGGGATAATTTTCTTAGGAAAGAGAGGCTTGATATGATTGTGAGAGGGACAAACATTAGCATTCATGATAATTTCCTTAGTCTAAGTTGAATTTCTGTTTTACTTAAGCTACCTAGGAGGARTGCAAAGGCTAAGATCCAGTGAGGAGCAAGCTGCAATTTTAACTCTATATTGCCTGTTATTCAATCTTATTTTTCTAGTTTTATCATTTTAAAAAAAAGTACARAAATACTTTTCTAAGTACTTTGTCTTCTTACTGCATATTGGCGATTTGAATTTTCTTCCAAAGGTATTTTGCATAGTCTTAAGAACAAAACTTAAGAACAAAAAGTATCTGCACACTGATTTTCATACAGAAGAAGGTGCTTTCAGAGGTATTCTTGTCTTTGTTCTTAGGCTTTTCTGTTTACTAAGGGATTTTAATTAAGAAAAATAATTCTTTGATTTGTTGGGTTCTGTTTTGGTTTGGTTTAGTTAGCATTGTGTCTTTAGGGTAGTACTTTCAGAATAATAGAAAACAACTTTATCTGTGAAAACCTGAGGAATAGCGTRTGACATTTTTTTTTCTTTAAAATACTAAGCAGTTATAAATGCAATTGACACAACCATATACCCCACCTTACCATTCCAAAATAGCTTGTGTGTTATCTATGGTTAAATGCGCCAACAGTACTAGCTTTCTAATGTAAGCTTGTGTCTGATGGAAAAAACCAGAACACTTTACAACTGAAAGCATCCCACTCCCRTTAAAAAAATACTAAATTATAGGTTCAAGTGTTTCATATGGGAAATAATTAGAAACATCGAAGGGGTTGTAAATAAGAGAAGACCAGTATCTGAAATTAGCCTAGCTGTTTGGTCTCCATCAAAGTACAGCGTAACTTCATATTACAAATTTTATTTAGGACCAGATTTAAAATCACAGACAATTTCAGGGAATGCTTTTAGATTTTATATATGTGTAACTCACTTTGCTGTTTAAAATGCCTGAGAGGAGTTGCATGTAGAAGCCATTCTGTTTATATTGCCTTCTGGAAGAATGATTACATGTCATTCTTTAAAACGTTTCTTCTCTTTTTGCTTTAAATCTTATATTAAACCACTTCTTTTGGTTTAATAGTTTGTTTTAAGATAGGGCTCACCAGTGGTGAGGTAGAAATTGCATCAGAATATTAAAATTCTCTTTTTTTATTGTCTTGGTCTTTTGTTTGTGTCTTGATCCTTTTGTTTATTTTATGAGGTTATTCATTTTATGGGAAGGCAGCTGTAGCAAGCAAATCTGCATCTGAATGCTTACCTTAAAAACTGCATTAGAATAGAAAAAATACTGCAAGTAATGAGAATATTTGATCCATGTGAATTTGGAAGGGCAGTAAAGTCTTCTGGTAGTTTTTCTAACTAGCTTGGTACGTACATAAGTCTAGCTTAGTACATTGTGCATTTAGTCTTACCTGTGATTCTAGTGGTCACACTAAGATTCTGGATGTGACAACAAAGTAGTTTTAAAAACTGGATTGGCTCTTTAATGAGAAACTGAAAATTTGCAGGTCAATGGGAGAAACTGTAGATTTATTTTAGCAAAAATCAACAGAAGTTTTGCATAGTAGACTCCCTAAATGTGGTAGAGGAATGAGTTTGTGTAGTAGACTCTTCCTAAATGTGGTAGAGGAATGAGTTCATATGCATTAAGTCAGCTAAAATAAGTCAGCTGCATTGTGGTGATGAAAGGTATGAGCTTTTACTTAATGCCAGATACATTATTATAATTATTGTGATTTAATTTTTGTTTCCAAAGATTAATATTTTAAAATATAATTTAGGCCTTTGACTCAAGAAGAAATAGCTCGGCGGCGTGAACTTGTACGACGAAGGCATGCGGAAAAATTGGCAGCAAATGAAGAAAAAGATCTGTCAGAAAAGCCCCCAAGTGAAAATACACCTGAAGTGAACACTGCTGAGACAAAAGGTATATAATGCTCTGTATTTCTCACTAGACAGACCTTTAATAGTATTAGCTAGATGTCATCAAGGGACTGATTACTAAGCGGTATATCTTACAAAAAATCATCCACACTCTAGTTCAGAAAAGTTGATCCAGAAAATAAATGAGACTGAACAAATAATCATGAGGGATTTACTACAAAGCTGATAGTTTATAAATGCTGTAATAGTACCAAGGCTGCCTGTTCTTATGGCCTGAGAATGTTCCTGGTCTAAGTACCTTCAGCTACTCAAGTGAGATGGTGGCTGGAAGAGATAATTTACTGTTTATTTTATGTAGAATAGATTCTAGGCAGAATTTTTCTTTTCTTTTTTTTTCCCCCTTGTGTATTAGGTAGAAAAATTCAGGTTTGTTTACATTCCTGTTGGACCCTTCTTCTGACCCTGTTACTAGCATATGACACTCTATGCTGATTTAACTAATTCCTCTAAGCTTTTTTCAGAATACCCATTTCATTAAAAAAAAAAAAGACCTATCCAAATAACTGGTACAAAAACAGTGTATAAAATACAGAGATGGGCGCTTAAATTATAGTAGGGGTTTCTTACTGTCTTTTAATTCTTTTAATGCATCATCAGTCATGATGCTTAAGATGTTTATTTTTTTCTTTAGATGATGATACAGAAACTGCTTCTTTACTTCATACATTCTTCTAACTTTGACTAGGTGAAGAGCAACAGCTCAACAGTCAAACAGAGATCATGACCTCAAAGGCTGTGAAGCAGGAAGCAGACAACAAGGAGTCTTTCATTGCTTTTGCTAGAGTGTTCAGTGGTACGGTACAAAGAGGGCAAAAGATCTTTGTTTTAGGACCAAAATATGATCCTGCTGAGGCTTTGCATAAGGTAAGAGGTGACAGTGAAATGTTATGATAACTTAAGATTCTTTTGAAACCCTGATGACTTAATTTTTTACATACTGTTGACTCATAAAGAAGTTCAGATAAAAAAATCCCAAAACATCAAAGTAATTTATGAAATTAATTATTAAAAGGCTTTGTTTAGTTTATTTTAAAAATAAAATTACTCTTTTAAAGAAGTAACAGACCTTCTTTATGGTTTCTTTTTGTCTTAAGATCTCAATCCTTGCTCTTTTTTTTTTTTTTTTTTTTTTTTAAGAGGAATGGACGATTTATTGCTCCTTAAAATTTAAGGATTACAACTTATCTGAATATAATATCAATTTTGGCAAAGGATATTCTGTTTTCTGCAGTTCTGTAAAAAGTGTTGGTTAAATGTATACACATCAGCTAATTTTCACTCTGATTAAAAATAGATAAGATTTAARACTTTGTGTAGATTTTTATAAAAAATCAGACCTAAAGTGCCTAAATGTATGTAATCACATGTGACACGCTTCAAAACTTATTCTGTGACTTTCAGCTATTTGCAAAACTCAGTAATTTGCAGTGAAAATAACTAATTCATAATAGCATAGTGACACACATCCATGGGCACGGGAGTTTTGCTAAGATCTGAACACAGGATAAATAAACATCTATTCTGATATGGTCACCATCTGTTGGGGAGGCTTAGGGGGTGTTACGTGTGCTGTGTAGCAAGACGTTTGAAATTTGGCAGCCCTACAATTCTCATTAGGTATTATAAAGTTTACTGCAGTGGAGTTTCTGAAATCGATTAGTTTATGCTAAATTATTGAGTGGGTAGAACCATCAGTCATTCTCTTATAGGATCGTAGTAGTCTTGATTTTGATGAATCTTTAAGTTTTCTGTTTCCTTATTTTGCCAACTTAGGTCCATTTTAGTCGACATTGCTCATCTGTGATTCCTAGTATTTAAAAAGTGTGCACTTAGTGTAGTCATTTAAGGTGATTGGATATGTTCACAAATATTACACACGTGCATACGTTATTTTACCTTCATCACCAAGCCTGATAGTGCCCCAAAACCTGTTTGGACATGTTGCGCTTAGTTTGCTATTAGAAGCAGTTATTTCAACTTCYGTGAAGATGAACAGCTCAATAACTTTTTACTTCACACAGGCACCTCTTAATCCCTCAACATCTTTATTCTTTCTGAGCTTGAAATCCTCAAAATAAGCAGCAAAAATGATGAGGCTCAGAAATTTCTAGTATCTGGTATGTGGCTCTTGTTTAGAGGCAAAGATGTTTTGATGGGCTGAAATGAGTACTTCCACACTGCCAGTGTATTGTCACCTGTCAGTGGGAAACTGGGCCCTGTCTTGTTTTCTTGTTAGCATAGATTGTTTCTAGAAATATGTTCCCTGAATAGTATATAAAAAGTTTTTGAAGTGCTGAGGGAAAAGCCTACTACTTCTTCCAGATTTTTATTTCTTTTAGGTAAATCAGTGGATTTTTTTTTAAAGAGCTAAATGCATATATAAACTGTGTCAAGATTTTCATAATGAAAAAAATYATCTTTTTTCTTATTTTGCAAGCAGTTACTATTGCTGCTTTACTTGGTTCTAAGTAACATCACTGGAACTATGTTACATTTTTTTCCTACATAAGCAGTTTGATTTATATTAGCAAAGTTTAATGTCAAACTTTTCTACGTAGATATTGCATAAGGATTCTGCTAGTTTTTTCTTTTTTGGAAAGATAGAGGGTTCATACAAAGCACCTACTGGAATAAATGGGAGGCAGTCCTGAAATATATCCTAGATCAGTGTATTCTTGTAAAAAATTTTTTTTGAGGTGAATAAAATTACTTGGCCTTTGCCTCTCTTATTTTTAAGCATATCATTAAGCTGTAAGATACCTGTGGATTGATTTGGTGTGCTATTTTTTGTTTGTTTTGATCTGTGGCTGACTTCAGCTTAAGTTAGATTTGATGTTACTCGGTATTTTTTTTTTTTTTTTTTTTTTTTTTTTTTTTTTTTTTTTTTTTTTTTNTTTTTTTTTTTAAGTATTTTAGACCATGGTAGTCAGTCAGACTGCCACTCACTTAAGAATGAAGTTTGTTAGCAAGGCAAGTGGGTGAAATATCCCTTATTTTGTTGTTCAATATTACTTACTTAAGCTATGTAAATAAAATTTGGGCTGAAATTTTGAAAATAGTGTGAAACTTCTGCAGCCCAGTAAAAATTTCTTCAAGGCTTCCTGTCCTACTACAGAATCCCTTTTTTTTTTTTTTCCTCAGAACTCTAGCTGCTAGAAAGTAAATCCTTGTATCTTGTATGAAAATAAGGTTGAAGTTTGTTTCAATGGAAATATATTCTGCTCTTGAAGATTCGACTGATTGTACCAGTAAAGTCATTATAAGCCTTAATATTGTCAAAATAGTTACCAGTAAATCCAGCACATGTGCACTTCAATGCAAGGAAGASCTTGGGTAGAAAATAAGAAAATTGCCTTTGGGGAACAGGAGGGAGTGTAATAGTATTGTATAAATGATGTTAAATGTTTTGAGATGGTGATTGTAGAAATTTGTTCATTACTTACAAAATTATTTTAAAAATTAGTTTTTCCAGTAAGAAGGAAGAGGGAGTTAAGAGTAAAATTAAGAGCTAAAAATTAGTGAAGACGACATTCTTWTATTCTTAATAACATTTCCTTCTTTCTCACAAGATAGTGTTTGGAAGGAAAGAAAGAGTTTTTGTTAGTTTTGAACATTAACTTGTGAAATGAAAATGCTGTAGGATGTATTCCTTTAGTTTTGGAATGCAAGGGGTTTTCAGGAGGAAGTCTTAAAATTTTATCAATACTAAGTGATAAACGTCGAACAGTAATTGTTTTACTTTATATAGTTGTCACACCAGTGTTCTGCTACAGATGATCTGCCATTAGTACCTCATATGACTTGCTGTACATTGGAGAATCTCTATTTGCTCATGGGAAGAGAACTTGAAGATCTTGAAGAAGTACCTGCAGGAAATGTTTTAGGTAAGATTTACCTAATATTTCATTTCCTAGAGCCTGAAATCCTTACATCATCCAAAATACACCAGAACTGTTTTGATATGATTAATGATAAGAAAATGTAGCTTAAATCTATGAATATTTTAAGGTATGCTGCATATGCAAAAAAAAAAAAAAAAGGTAATCTATTTTTTTTTTCTTGGTGACCTTTGAATTGTGAGGAGGAAAAAAATTAATGAGTAGGAGAAAGCTAGGGATTACACTAGTCTCATTTACTGTTATCTTTAGTTTGGAGTATTGCCAGGTAAGCATCAGTGTCAGGAATTGCCAAAGGCAGCAGTAAGGTCTAAAATTTTATAAATTGCCAGGATGAAAAATAATATTTTCCCAGCAGTGGAATCTCTGTAGCCTGACTTTTCTAGTGATGCGGATAATTGTAGTTTTATTAATGAATCTGCTTGAACTTTGGTGATAAAAATTATTTCTTTTATGTATGTGGCAAACTCTGAACTTTTTCCACATGCCTGTTTCTGAATGATAAATAAGTCATCCTAATCATTGAGTTATGCTCTTTGTGCCAGACTTGGACCCGTTTTACTCTAATAACAATACCATTTGTTGCTGTTTTTTTCATTTTTCTTTTTTTAACATCAAAAGCAGTATTAATAATTTAGAAAACGCAAACTTAAGTTATTTCGTTCTTTTCATTAGTCTTTTATGGACGAAAATGTGTGAACAACGGCAACAAAACCTAAGATTTTTCATATCTATATTCTGATTCCTAGAAAGTTGAGTAAAAGTGTTTTCTTCATATGTATATGTGGGTTTAAAATACATACAAGCAATTTTCCAAGTTTCTTTTAAGTGCATACTTCACTGAAGTTTTAAAAAATTAAAAGCTTATACATAGATTTGTATTATTTACATTTGGAAAATGTTTCTGGCAGTCAAAGCAATTAATGAAATTATTTCATGGTCCCAGTATTACAATAGAAAACTTGAAAGAAACTTCAGAAAAATGTCCATTTGATTATTAGGCAAAATGATTCTCTAGATAGGGAATTTATAAATACAAAATTACAAAATTTCATTGTAAGTAAATAATCAAAATAAAATAAAATAGCCAGATTTTTGTGATCATTTGTACATAAATATCTCTAGAAACCATTATTTGTTCTTTTATCATAAGTTGTGAGAAATTCAATTAATCCTCTGAATGTTTAGACCATTCCTGGAAATATAAATAATCTCTTTTATGTTTYGGTCAATATCATCTAAAGTATTGAAGAAACATTTTCAGAAAAAAGTTGCAATTTTAGGCAATGTTCAAAAAAAAAATAGAATAAGCTGCAATTTTGGCCAAAGTAGAATGTTGCATTCGAAACAACTCTTGCTGTGTTCTGCAGATATAGTTCTAAGCTGCTCCTAATCTTGGTTACATTTAGATTTAGAATTGGGACTAATGTAACTATTAAGGTTTAGAATAGGACAATTTGAGCTAGTTTGTTTTGGTTGAACAAAAGTTTGTTCTGAAAGTTTGTTTTGAAATTTTCCAGTGAGTACAATGACTGCTGATAGTGGTATGTCACTGTGGGTTTTATTATTTGTTTTGTTTTTTAATGGATTCTTGCTATTTTTGTAAACTGTAACAAGATTTTAAGAGGAGTAGCAATGGTAGATCCAGAATGACCGATGTATTCCACATATTCTGAAGGGGAGAGCTGAGTTTGGGAATTCAGAGGTTCTAGTTCATGTGTTCGTCTAGGATTTAAAATAGAATTCTGTGAAAAAAATCGTCACGATGGGATATGTGTTTTCCTGGCATTATTTATTAATGGATATGTATAAAACTGCATTGTATCGCAGAATAGTCAGGGTTTGAAGGGACCTCTGGAGATTGTCTGGTCCAACCCTCATGCTCAAGCAGCATCATGTAGAGCAGATTGCTCAGGACTGTGTCCTGCTTGGCTTTGAGTATCTCCAAAGATGGAGATTCCACAACTTCTCTGGCARCCCCTTCATTGTGGGAAAAGTGTTTTCTTATGCTCAGAAGAACTTCCTGTGAATTTTTGCCCATTGYCTCTTGTCCTGTTGTTGGGCACCACTGAGCAGAGTCTGGCTCTGTTGTCTTTACACCCTCCCTTCAGAGGAGGACTACTTTTTTTTTTTTTTTTTTTCCCCAAAGTAGTAAATATTATATATTCTGTTTACTTTAGAGAACAAACTACAATTAAGAGTTTGAAAGAAATAACCACTCTTAAAAAAAAAAAATAATTCTGTGCTTGCAGAATAATAAATAAATATTCCTCTTGCTGCTTGCTGTGGAGAAAAATATATCATGAGAATTATATTGCCTAATTAATGTGAAGAGTTGTACCAAATTTCAAGAAGTGCTTTTGTAACCAGTTAAATCTACCCAAAGGTTTTGAGTGGTATTCACTGCATAGAGAGGCCTTTTCTTTACAGAAAAGCATGTTAGTTGAGTAATAAAAAAGTTCTAMATGGTGACACAAGATTGGTCATATTTAAAGGAATTCATTAAAATTTCAAGCTTAGATTTGGTATGCAGAGCCCTTAGCCAAACTGTCTGCGATATTTCACATTTTTAGTGTACTATTCTCTGGTTTCATCATATGTTGACAGATGTGTTTTTTTTTTACCTAGAGCATACAAGCTCAAGTTTGTTTCTCTTCCTTCCTTGGCTTTTTTGTTTCGATTTGTTTTGTAAATCTAGTATCATTATAGAGCGTTTTTAGGACTAAAAGCCCTTCTAGTTAATTTGTTTTTCCCATCTCCTTTAATATGCATTGTTAATCTACATAGATTGAAGGAACACCTTTTCTGACTTGATGTACCACATTCAAGAGAAAATGCAATACCTTCATATAAAGCATTCTGTAATAACCGGTAATGCAAGGCTTTTATTGTTCCAGTCAGTAACAGTGACTTGTGCTTCAAAGGCCATTTATCTTCCAGCTTCAAAGCATACAGCAGTGATTTCTCTCCAGCCATATAAGGAAATTATTGTAGATTATCTAGTAAATGAAGTAAGCTTTTCTGAAAGCTTAGTACTTTTACTCTCTGTAATTAAATTATTGCCAGATGGAGTACACAATTAGTCATGACTGCCTGTTTCCACTTTTAAAACTTATGGTATATTTTTTTTTCAAATTTTTTCATTTTTTTTGCTATAGTTTATATATTGTTTCTTGCAAGCAGAATCTCTTCTTGGCCCTAATGAGCAGCCTTTATACTCTTTACTCTGCTTTATTCTAAGGTGTATTGATCAAATAAATTAATATTTCCTTAAAATACTGATGTCCTCATAGTTGTTAAACAATCTGAGAAACTTGTAGTGAAGTACTGTAAGAGGAAAAGGTAGTGAAGCATGTGATCTTTGAACTGCAAAGCTGTTACGAAGAGAACATAGGAACAATCAGAGCTGAAAAACAACACTACATCCCTGCCTAATGTGCCTAAAGTCCATTTTAGAAAGCTTTAGAAATTTATTTCTTGGTATTATTCAGAGTTCCTGGAATTTAGAATTAGAATGAGACTCCACTTTACTTAATTTGTATTGCAAACTTGCAGCCAAAATATTTTGTTAAAACTATTTGTCAAAAACTCTTGAGCATTATGTCAGTTTTCCATTAATAGGGCAAAATCAAAATACTGTCGTCTTCAACGTAGCAGTTTATAATTTACAATTTTATTTCTTTGCAAACTATGTGGCTGCTATGTATTTTTCTACAGACCTTGGGTAGGAGGTGAGATATGACTTAAATTTAAAATAAACAAGTGGAAACATTCTTAGGGATCAAGGATAATAACAAAGTCTTCATAATAAATCTTTTAAAACTTATTTGTCAGAATATTCTAAAAAAAGAGTAAGATTCTTATCTCTGACAAAAACATCCAGTTTATAGAATTTGTTATTTACAAGCACTACTGATTTGTCCGCTCCTGGAGCAAAAAAGTCGTAGGCAAACAACGTGCCTCCTGAGGAAAGTGAGCRCCGTCTTATTTTTCAGACTTTCTTTCCTGCGCTTCTGTTAGAGGCCCTGTGCCAGAAGACAGAAAATTATACTTGGTAACGGGTACTACAAAGTTCTGCTTGGTCCTGCTTTGAATGAACCTTGGGGGAGGAGAATCTAGTTAATGGAGCAGCAGATAAGGTTATAATAGACTAGCTTATGTTCCCTCGGGCTTCAAATGATACATGTATTTAGTTGAAACTGCTGACTGAAAAACATGATGAAAGTTGAAACGGGCTATGAAAAATATCTTGAAGTTTAATTACGGAAAATGTTAGTGCTGATGCAAAAATAAATCATGTGTCTCAGGGTACTGTTTCAGGAGTTTGAAGTCAAGAGAGGGGGCTGCCACTGACTGTGAGCAATGTAGATTTCTAATGAAAGTTTTATAAACTGTTTAGCTATTGTTTTAAAATACTGTATTGCCTTTTGGTTGATATTTTTCAAAAGCTTGTTTTTCTTTTCTAATTTTTTTAAAGGACAGAGTAGTTTTGTGCTAACTTTGGTATTTTCTATTTTTTTGTTTATGTAGGGTCATTGATACTTCAGCATCATAGATTCTTTTGGCCTGCCTATTACTTTAAGCTTCCTTTTTAAGGGATAGCTTTTTAAATGTTCATCTGCAGAAAGCATGTTCCAAAGCTTTCAGTATCTCAAGCTTTTTCAGAGAGTTGTTGTAAGGATGTTTTGTTGCTATTGAACAGGTAAAGGGTTAGCTTAGTCCTATTCATTGGAGCGTTGTAACATGCCAGGCCCCAGGCTGCTCAAGTCTATAAGGTTGCCATTTTATCTTCTGGACATACTGCTTTGAGTAGTTCATTTTCTTAGAACATTCTCCAGAGAAAGCATTATGGCCATCTGTCTTCTTCAATACACTCTTTTTTTGATACCCTTTCTCAGTTTCTGTTAAGCCCCTAATAGTAGACTAAGAAAGCAAAGAAAGATGGGAAGTCTGTCAGCAATACCAGGTCAACGTTGCTTCTCTTGTCCTGGAGCCCTCCTCTCTTTCTAAGGTATGTTGCTTTTTAAGAGCTGTAAAAATTYGATCAGGAAGCTGGTACTTGTCCATGATGGACAGATCTTTCCTGCCTAGTAGGGGGAATAATTACCTTGTGTCAGTCTTGTCTCCTGTAGAATCGGAAAAGGCCAAGCTGTGACAGTTCCTGATGGGAAGCTCCCCCTTTTGTGTCTCTAAGCTTGTGTAAGCAGTGTGGAGTTTGTTAGTACCACAAAAGACAGGTAATCAGAACGGGTGAATAGTTGCTGTTTTGAATATTTCACTTTTGTTTGGTGGTATTCATTTGTTGCTTTTAAATAAAGATATAGGATAAAAGTTTGAAAATTGCAAAGGTATTGGAATTAGGGAAGACTTTACAAATTAATTAGACTTCTGTTAAAGTGTTAAAAGCACAAAGGACAAAATGAATGTATTTGCTGGGGGAGAGAAATCAGAGTTTCCTTTGATCTTATCCTTATTTATTTCCTTATTTATTTAAATGCCCTAAACTGTCTACATAGTCACTTCAGGCAGGATTTTCTTTTCCTTTAACTGAGGTTTAATCATCCTTTCTTATTGTTCCATGATAATCTGACTTTTATATTACAACATGATAATTCTAGATAATTAAAAAAACAAAAACCAAACAAAGCCACAGCCTCTGTCTTGAATCAAAGGTGATGTGAAATAATTACTGAAATATTTTAATTGAAGAAAATTACTTGGAGCAAGCTAATGCTTTATTCCCATAATTTAGTAGAATGAATCCTGCAAGTATACGCAATTACTTAAATATTCAGCTTAGTTCTGAAGATTAAGAAGCAGAAGTGAAGCAAACAAGGATCCTCCCTGGAATTTCATATTTTCAAAGATAAATCTTCTGCTGTGAACAGACACCACAAGCAACTATTTTATCACTGGTTATGATGTATTTTTATGCAATTTTATGTGTAATTTTGATAGTGGAACAGTATCAACTGCAGATATAAAATGTTTTCCAGATGGAAATAAGGTCTGTCTCAGAGAACTTCACTTCAAATCTTGATATGAATCTATAAGAAGGTTTTTTTGTCTGAATGCATGCAATTTTTTCTGTCAGCAAACCACTCTTGAATGTTCTTGATATGATTCAGTAACATTTTGGGTGACAGAAGGTTTGGATGTTTTTTTGGGAAGGTCTTCAGTTCTATCCTTGCATTTCTAATATGTCACAAACTGTTCCTTAGCTCGTGAACAAAAAGTGCTCTCAAGTTACTCTACTCTTTTGTTCAGTGAAAGGCAGATGTAAGAGCAGTCTATCTGTTCTAGTTTGTTCATTAAGCGCTGGGATTTGGAATGTACATGGTGTCACCTAAATGGGGTGAACAGGTTAATGTGTTGAAAATAAGCTGTTTGATAGTTAAATCCAGTGTTGGGTTCCATTCAGGTGGTTAGAGTTTCACAGGATTTAGTCAAAAGAAGGTCCAGAATTCCTGAAGTGATTTGCCAGGTCTGAATTTCTTGCCTCAGTTGCCTGCCTTCTACAGAAGGAGAATGAATAGTAATTCCCTTATGTAGATAGTAGGAAAGCTCAAGGAGTCTTAATTTATAAAATATTCTTAAAATATACTTGTTGTGTTGCAATCCGATGTTTGCATTTCCGTAAGATTGCCTCAGGACTTCTCTGCTTTCATAAATTCTATTTTTTTTTTGTTTTTTTTTTTTTAGCTTCTTTTAGAGAATTCAGTGAACTAATGAAAGTGGATCTATCAGTATCATATGTCTGATTTTTGTGGAAGAGGTTTGCCAGAGGAAATGACTTGTGGAATTTCCATAAAACGACCAGAAGCAGCAGTGCTTCATTCACTTAGTTCCATTGCTGTGTCTGTCCAACTGAAAACGCTTTTGTTTTAGCATGAAGTGGAAAGTAGCTGCACATGTTTCATTTGACTCTTTATCAAAATTGTACTATTACAGATAAACCTTGAAAAACAGTATATTACAAAATTTTGTAGAGCTGCTTATTTTTTACGGTGACTTTGATAACATGAATATTGAAAAGTATAGACCTTTAAAAACACACATAACAATTGAAATTGATTAGCATATGCAAGCTATATAGCAACCACGCAAACCATGCAAACTAAAGTCTAGAATGCAATGCCAAAAATTTGAGTTAAATGTAYGAGTTAGATTATTTCCAATTTAAACCATATGCAAACAATGGTTTATAGAGAAAAAATGTAATTAGCTAATAAACTTTATGAAGCTTAATACTGAATCGATATGGTGTTCCAGGTAAAAATTTTTGCTTGATATGGTGCTCGCGTATTGCATGTTTATTTTTAAGAATATGTAGAATATTTGTTGTATTTCAACTCAATGTTTAGCCATTATTCCTGCATTTTTAAGGATTTCAAATGAAAGAATGAAGGGTATACTGCAATCATCCTTGGGCCTCCTTGTCTGTAATCTAGGAATCAGCCTAAAAGAAGGTTTCTGGTAGAACCAARTTCTGAATATGGCATATTGTATTATAAAATTCATCACAGTACATGAAACAGCAAGATTTCAGCTGAAAACAAGCTGAGTACAGTACAGTGCAATGACAATTCTTTGAGAATATGTTGATAATTGGAGCATAATCCATGTAGTAAACAGGATGGGCTATTTCTTTTGGATTGTAAAAAAAAAAAAAAAAAAAAAAAGAGATCGTGGATCGGATGTAAGTGCAGATATATACTGGTACTTTAAACTTTAGGTTAATACAAGGGAGATATTTTTTTTTTTCCCCACAAGCCCTGCCTGTCAATTTATAAAAACATCTGCTTTTAATATTGAGGAAATTACTTCAAAAAATACATTGCCAACCTTGTCTTAACTGAAATATAGGCGATGTAGATATTTGGCATGATTCAGTTGCATGACAAATTATGTAAAAATAAAAATATATCCATTAAAAAGAAAAGATTTGACTGACAACATGTACTTGTAGGAGTTGGAGTGTTTTGGTGAGCTTTTAATACCAGATGTTCAACTGAGTTTGCTTCAAATCCTAGTTGTGAACACTTCATGTTCCTCTACTGAGTTGTTGGTTACTGGGAAAGATGATGACCTAATCTGACATCGTATGGTTAAGATTAGTCCCTCTCTAGAAGAGGAGGATTGTCATATTCTCCAGGCCTATAGTGGTTTATAGGCAGAATTGTAGGTCTGAATTTGAACCTGCCTGTGCTCTTCAGCTCTGAGAGTCCTGGGACCAAGTGCCTTGTCTTGCAAACTGTCCACCTRCTCTTCCTTGTGGCAGAGCTCGCCTTCTGCATCTCCTCCTGCTCTGACTCAGGGCCRTATGGACGTTTGCACTGGCTTTGCCTGTCTTGTGGTTATGCTGATGCTGTATTGTCTTATTGGAAGCAGTGTTACCGTATTTGTGTATTCTAACTAGATGTATCAAAATCATGWTAAATTCCAGGTACAGAAGTACTCTATGCTCTCTAATATCAAATTTGACAATTCTGTGGTCACCTAATCGTTATCTCAAAGTTGTTAGAGATACAGTTTTGTGCTTACCTTTTGAAAACTGTGAGGATACTCAATTGGAGAGAAAACGTAATTCACAGACCTAGATGATCATAGGAGTCTATGAGTCTATGCATTAGTTTGAAAATATTATTCCTTTTTTTTTTTATTTAAACTCTGAAGAAGAGAAACAATACTTGAACATTTAAATACAAAGGCTTTCTGACTGTCCTGTGTTTTTCAGTGACAGTGTGATTGATGCTGACCTCATGATCTAGCATCATACAAAGACCAATCTACCATAACTGCTTCACTCTTGAAAGAAAGTATCCCACTTTGCTGCAATAAAAATGTAGCAGAGGAGCTTGGCACAGCCAGGCCTCTGGCTGCCTAAACGCCTCAGGGTAGTGGAGAAACCTAGGTTCTTGCCTGGGCACTCCCCTCTTCTTAGGCTACCACCTGTGGTACTGCAGGTTCCTGCTGCCATGTGAATATCTTCTCCTGATGTGTTGTATTTGAGAAGTGAACCTCTGGTGTGAATTCATTGATCTGTAGTTTAATAATCTCGGTACTTCTTACTAGTGCTTAGATTCCTTTTAAAAAAGGAAAACTGTAAATGCCAGTTGTGAAGGGTTAACTGATTTAATTTGGATCTCATATGCAGTGTTTGTAAGCTCTTCTGTTTGCCAAGTCATATTAGGTATTGTTTAACAAGCTGTCAAAGACTAATAATGCAGGTACGCAAATAAGAAAATTAACAATAACTTTTCTTTCTATTTTTGTTTATGAAAGGTATGTGGAAGCAGTAGTGATTACATCCATTTATGAATGAAAACATTACTTCTGTGCCAATAGGAAAAATGATAACTTAAAGTAAAATAGGACTAAAAGTTACACAAAGGAAATTATAGACAACTTCTAAATGTTTTCAGTGATATTCCTATGTTAAGAATGTTAGATATTATCTAAGTTAAGACTGCCTCTGTCACATAAGTATTTTAAAGCATTAATGAGTCTGTTCTGGAGAAAGCAAGAGCAACTGGGGAACATGCTTATTCTCATATAAGATTATATACCTATATTTTTCTTCTAAAAAAACTGATGAGAAAAATACAAATACAGGAAKAGAATTATTTTGTAACACTTGTTTTGATATTTTTATGTTTGAGGAGCATAAAAATAACTTAGTGGGTGATCCTCAAAGTGACAAAGGAAAAATTAGAAAGTGATATATGAGAAGAAAATAAATGAGACTCACAAGTTAAGATTGAGCAAGCACATGCGCTCCAGATGCACATGATAGCTTCCTGTTTTTCCTACTTTTGTTAAAAATGTTTGGCCTGGAATTTATTTTTCTTGCTGCTGTCTTTTAATTGAAGGGTAAAAATTTTTTTTGTACTTCTGTCCAAAGAAAAAGAGTTGATGTTCTAGTAGCACAAACAGTTGTTGGAGATGGTGCAAAAAATTACTTTAAACAGGCAGAAGGAAGTAGTGCTTTTTGTGATGGTATCAGGTACAGATGAAAGGCCTAAGATTCCAATGTTGAGACTCCTGATTTTTATTTTTAAGTAACTAAAGCTAACGGCTGATAGAAAAACAAAGGAACATGTTTCTGAAGACAGCGTTGGCAGTACTTGAAAAGAATGTTCATTGACTGCTAAGTTTCTACATGAATGAATGATATTTTTTGTTGTTGTTGTTAATAGAGATTGTTCTGGAATAAGTAAATGAAGGATCATAAAGTGATACTTTTTTTGTTCGATAGAATAAAATGATCTTAAATGCATGTTGCCCATGTGCACACGCACACATGTTCAGAATGACAAGGATCATAAAATTGAGATGTATACTGCTTTTTATCTGTAAGTGTCACAGCAATGGCTGCCGTTTGTTAACGTACACAAATCAATTTTTTCTTGGAGCTGCCTGTATGACCATTGAAGTGCTTTTTGTGTTTTGTTGCAGTTAGCATGAAGATCTGGTATAAAATAAGTATAGCTAACCTCATTACAAGGTGTCTAACAAGCATTTTATTCCTTCAGGAGTTCATCGAACAATTTAGGAGCTTTTAATAAGCAGCCTCTGTTAAGAGCAAAGAGCAGCTGCAAGCAGAGATGCCATTTTAAAGGCCCAGAATGGCTTTCTAGGACTGGTGCCAGCTAGCAAGCATTACCTCCTTCTGTGAAAGCCCTAGGAACAGTCCTGCTGTTGCACCAGCCTTTTATTTCTGTGCAAACATTTGGTGGGCTAATTTCACTCTCTGAATCAGTAACGCGATTATAGAAAGTAGCCGGCTTGAAGTGATTCCAGCTGCATGGGCTGTCTCAGCTCGGCGTAGATCCGTGAACACAGGAGGGCAGTCTTTCTCAAGAGTGTTACTGAAATTAGGAGAAAACAGTGAATGAGACAAAGAAAACTGAAACCTTTGTCTTCAGTTTTGTTAAAATTTTTATTGCTAACTGCCACGTTATCACTTCATAAAAATCATGCTTTTTTTAATTGGTGTATAGTAATCTAGCATTATTCAGGAGAAGGTAYAGATAACTAAATAATTTTCGTTAGCATATGGCATTTATTTATGAACTGTTGCGCTTACCTGAAATTGCTATATCTATATTAACCTTCTACCCAATCAGTATTTTATGAAAAGTTAGTGTTGAAAATTTGAATATGTTCAAGTTGTTTCTTTCACCTAAAAAAGTAATCGTTGATGCAGTGTTTGAGCCRGTCTGGCCTTTTCAATGCTGGATACTGAAACCATTTTCTTAACTCTATTTTTGCTGCAGTGTGTTTAGTCCCTTTGTAGTTGCTCTTTGCTGTGGGTATTTCCACAGGCAGACTGAGTAATCTGTGTTGCTTACTGGGCAATATAACATAATGTGGTGCACAGCTAATAAACTAATTTCAAATTTGCCTTATCATTTCTACTAATTTTTGTATTTGTGATTTCATTTCAGCAAATTTGAATTGACAAAGTTGATTTCAAAAGAAATAAGTGATTCGTCATGTTTTTGAACCAGTAACAACATATAGAGCATAGGACACTGACAAGGAAAAAACTTGGCTTAGGTGAGAGATGTAATATTTTGAGAACTGTGACTTTATATGGTAATATGACATTGCCATAACTAAAGTTTTAAAATTGCCTTTTGAGTAGCTTTATTTTTGCTATTTTTCTGAGCATAGACTCTTCTAAGACTAAAAGGAAAATAAAAATAGTCTAAGCCTAGTAATTTTTTGTTACAAATTTATGTTTGAAGAAATGCACTTCTGGATTTTGTTGTGCCTCAGGAATGTCTTCCACCCTCGATTATACCAGGCAATATTTTCTGCTCTTATTTTCAGGAGGTTATTGTGAGATCTTAAATATACMTATAGCCGCACTAGTAGAAGATAAGTCTTTTTAATGGCATTCTAAAAATAGAGCTGTATAAGATGATTTAAAATAAAATATTACTTTTCATCTGGCCAAAATACCTTGAAATTTGCTTTTGATCACTGTTAGATTATAATGTTAAAAAATAAATATTTAACTTTTTTAAAAAAATGGAATGGTAAAATATTCTGTACTTATTTTTAAAGTAACTTTAGATTATTTATGATCTTTCATGAAAATGAAAATTGAATTTCTAGATAATCTTCCAAACATGAAGCAAGTGTTGCTGATTCTTCAGGGTTGGCATATAGGTAGCCTCAGTGACTGCTGATGCTTGAGTTTTCCCAGATAGTACCAGAGTGAGAACTGCCCAGACTTGCCTGTGCTCATTGTTGCTACCTGTATGCCTGTGGGCAGCAGTGAGACTAACGAGAATCGGAACAATTTCATACCACTGCTGCTTGAAGAAGCTCACAGCACAGCAGCAGGCACATGCTATGGAGCTGCTTAATAGAAAAGAGCTAGAAATAGACTGGGAAGAGGGCTTGAGGTGCAGGCAGTCTTCTCTGTATATCATCCCCCTTTTTGCCCTAGGAAGAGGTAACTTTGGGGCTTGGGACTTCAAATTTATTAGCTGCTAATTTTTACACACAAGTGTCTTACTAAAAATGCACCCGAGATCAGGATTAGTGTGCGAGTTGGGGGAACCTCACTCCCTTTCTTTGTCTGACGTTCTGAGGCTGGGGAACAGTTATCTGTAGAAAGAACTATGTTACTTGGCCAGTACTGTAAGAAATTTCCTTTAGATTCGGAGCATGAGAGTGTTAAAGTTGTTATTTTCACCAATGCAAAATGGTAGCAATGGAAACCTTAAGTAATAGAATAGGAGTTTTCAGAGAACTGGATGAACTTTGCACATCCATAATGTTTTAAGAGGGATTTTTTTTCTAATGTGTTGATATATGTTAGTGATGATTTTGAGGATATACAGCAAAGTTTTGAAGTTTTATTTGAAGAAGCTATATCCCCAGTCTACTTACAAAAATTACTTTGAGGTGGTGTTTTTTTTTGGGGGGGGGATGGATCTAGAGTATCCTGTTCTGAAGTAGAATATCAGTTTTGTTAGTGACTGTTTATGGTATAACCTTCTCCAGTCTTTTTTTCTTATCCTCTGCTTTTAATGACTTTAATCTAACTTGTCTTAATAGAAAATCTCAAGAGACTATTGTATCTGTTTATAAGTGAGGATCTATGATAGATGAACTGGAGTTATTTTCATTTTGTACTTCAAGTTGTTGGAATTTCATATGTAAGATATTTCATATCCTGCCTGTTAGGGCAGCAGTGGAATATTGTATGATGAATTGAGAAGTCAATTTACGTGAGGGGGAATTTCTTCCCTGTGGGAGTGACAGAGCACTGGCACAGGTTGCCCGGAGAGGTTGTGGAGTCTCCTTGTCTGGAGATCTTCAAGGTCTGCCTGGATGCAGCCCTGTCTACCAYGCTGTAGGTGACCCTGCTGAGCAGGGAGGTTGGACTAGATGATCTCCAGAGGTCCCTTCCAACCTTACTGATTCTATGATTCTATGAAGCCTCTGTTCAAGGATGAATTTGGACACAAGGATGCTGGAATAAATGACTGAGTGAGCTAGCAAGCATTTATAATTTGAGGAATTTGGTTTTAAGGTTCACCTCTCAACAGAGGTGTAATTGCCTGATTGAACAAGGATCTGTGTCTGGATTATATAGTTGAACCTTTAATCCCTCTACACAAAGTGATATTAAGATTGTTTTCCTACTTCTGAATTAAATGGAGAATTTGCTTTTCAGAAGTATTTTTCTATAAATGTTTCTAAAAATTAAGAAAGGTATTCTGAAAGAATTTCATTTCCTCTGTTTCATTTGGCCATAGGTTTTTGATAAAACTATGAACCTGCAGTGTCATTTCAGAAATACATACAGAATAATCACTTTAAGCACAGACTTTTAAGTTGAGGATAACTTAATTTAGCCAAATTAGGGGCTGTGTGTGCAAGTTTTCCATAAAGCCATGCTTCACTTACAGTGCTGCTTCTTTATGCTGTTTCAGTTTCAAACAGGACAATGTGCTTTATCATATCTTTTAAATAACACAAGTCACCTGCCTGGATAATCATATCAAAGGCATAAAATATTTTCACTTTGAATTCTGATATTTATTTGTACTAAAATATACCAAATGTAACTTTTTGGGAGAGTAGGAAGTTGGATGTAGAAATTAAAATTTAGTCATCTCCACGTGTTACCCTCTCTGTATCCTGAAAGAGGCAATGAATGAGTGGTGGAGAAAAATATTTTTTCTATAGGCAGCATTGAGTTTTTTTGGTTAAATCTGGTTTGTCACTGTTTTTACATAGTTTGTGCCTTCGTGCCTTCTGACTATTTTCTGTAATATCTTACCTTTTTCAGCTCCTTTCATACCAAAATTTTTCTCTGTATATGGGCCCTTTTAGCAATTTAAGATTTATGATTCCTTGAATTTATTAAGTTCATTATTTCCAGTTTAATCTCTTGTTGAAGGTTATGCAAAATTGAAGCTCTCTTAAATGATTCTGATTGCATAAGGCTTTTTTACATCTTTAAACAAACCTCTTGCAAACCTCTAAAGCTAAAAAAAGAAAAAAGAGGGGGCTTTGCTTTGCTTTGCACTGAAAATACAGAGTTTAGTGCAAGATTCTCAGTACAAGTGCATGACTGTTTTGAGTATTAAATGATCTCCTTGAATGTTTTTAGATGTCTGGACTAAAATTCAGGAGTTGCTATTTTTGAATGGTGTATCTGGAGAGAAACTACACATTACTAGAGAGCCTTTCAAAAAACTTCATAAACTTTACATAAAGGTTTGGACATCCACAGTGACTTCTGTTCCTGACTGTTGTGGCCAATGGGCTAATAATGATGACTGTGGACTGTAAGAAGCTTAAATAACAAAAGCTGTTGCAGTTAAGTGTTTTGCCTATTTCTATTGAATTAATGTATCTTGTTATGAAAATTTAGAGGGATTTGTTGGACTGTATTTTAATTTAACATCATTAGGAAGTCCCTGAGTAGTAATATTGCACTAAATGAATTGAACAGTGACTTTAAAATCAACACTGTGTGTGTGGATTTGGGGTCATTTTTTTTCCTTTGGTTTTAGAGTAGTTATCATTCCTTAACAAAACAGATTAGTTGAAGAAAGTGGCGATATTAATTTCCAAATATTTCTTGACTAGAAATGAGATAGGAATGAGGTAACTTTTTTTTATCTCAAACTATTTTCTAATTCCTGTTTAGTGTGAAGCCAGAAGGCACTATTTTTCACAGAATATTAAGATGTATGGTTACTTTAGTTCTGGGTAAAGGTATGGATACTACTCTTTTAACATATTAAAAACTTTGGATTATTGTTTTGATGTGCATTTCTTCATGCTTAAAATCTACTGATGTTTTGACTCAAATAAATCTGAGCACTCTGAAAGCCAACAGTCTTCAATCAGTATTGCACCTACTTTTTCTCAATAGCTCAGCTTAAAAATAATTATATTGATTTCAGAGGTCATATAGTATTGGCTAAAGCCACTGTCATTAAAATGTAGTCTTCAGCTACTTTTTAAAAAATGGTTGTTATTTGATACTTCCCTTGTCCTGAAGAAAAACTACTGTTGTATTTTAGACAGAGATGGAAAAACTCCTTTATGGGTATTTCTTTAACTTTCATGTGTCTATACTAACTGCCTTCTACCCAAAGTAATGACCAGACAGTGGAAACTTCTAAGCTCTGTCAGCCGGTTTCTGCAGTGTTAACCTGACTCTGCAATCCTCTGTTTTCCCCTCAGCCTCAGATTTTTGCTGCAGATTTCCCCTTTCTGTCTGCCTTTTCATCTGTTGCTCTTTCAACCTCCGTTTTTCTTTTTGATTACCTTGATTACCCAACACTGATGAAATAAAGTGTGTGAGAATATTTTAGTAAATCACAACCTAAGCAAATTCAGAAACTCTTCTAACTGGCATAGTTAAATACAATATAAGCCACTAATCCATGAAGACAATTTATTTTGAAGTGTTTTAAAATCCTGCTATGACACTTCCTAATCTTAGCCAGGCCGTCTGTGTAACGGAGAGGGAAGCAGTATACATGCTTTCACACCCGCGTGTGAACAAGTGTTTATCTTATTGAGTAACAGATCTAGCGCTCGCCATATACAGCATTCTTGCAATAAATGCCGTCTGTGGTTGTGTAATACCTCTACTTCTACATTTGAACTAGCCACAAAATCCTTTTATTGCTTTATGTGTTTCTCTCTTGCTTTCACGGTCTGTTGTTACCAAGATTTTTTCAAGGAGTTCAGAAAAAGGAGGAAGAAGGGGATTTCAGTGAAGGCATGGGAGTGTTAGTGAGAAAGACCAGTTTCGAGTTAATTTTGCACCCAACCCCATTGTACTTGGACACAGTTGCAGAGAGTTGAAATCCTGCCTATAAAAAGGGCAGAATGTTACAGGTCAAGAGATTCTTAATAAAGGCTATGTGTTAGTTTATAAATATTTTTCTGAGATTTTGGTATTGTTTCATGCTTCACATTAAACTGCCAAAGTGTTGTGAGGGTTGTTTGGCCTGTAAAAGGCTGTGAGTCATAAGGTTGGCTTTGTCTGGCTTGTGAACTGTGGGGGGGAGTTAAGGCAGAGCTATATTTAGGAGTATCAACTGATGTCAGACTCTGTGGAGCACAGCTAAACAACAGTGTTAAAGGGGCAGCATTGGCTAGTTTAGACTGAAAGGTTAGATTGTGTGTAGTTGTTTATCATTTAGTCAATTGTTAGAAAAGCTAGTATTTACTAAACATACTTTCCTATAGGAATTTCAAACCAAGCAGTGTAAGTTTCATTTATACTTACCTGTGAAGAGCTAGTCTAATTTCATTGTCAAAACTATATGAATTGAAAATTGCAAGTGTAAGCAAAACTTTTAGCGTCTCTTTACAGGTTTTACAATCTAAATTTCTAAGAATATATTATTTATAAAGACTTGTTTAATTCTGGTTATGGAGAGATAAAGCTGATGTTTGAGGGGCTGTTACTTCTGGGTTTTGGACTGAAGATGAAGAACAACTTCTGACTTGACTATATTTTAAAATTTTGGCCGGATTGATACCTGGAACCAAATTTAGGTAACTTTTTGCATATAATAAAGACAAAAATAAATACAACTCTTCGCTAACTCTTCTTGGTCCTTACTATCAAGTTCTCATCAGAGAGATCTGCTATGGGTCTAGGCAAAACTGAAGTCACCATTTTTAAAAAATGGTAGGCTCCATTTTCCAAGGCCACTCTTCAGTCATAGAAGTCATGGACTCTAGCTTGTGTTTTTTGTGGGGTTATGTGCTTGGTAAGTGTCCCTTGTGCATATATGTTTTGGTAGATAGTTCACCTAATTTGATACTGCAATTTTTGTATCACCATCTTTGTTTCTTAGCCTATTTGTGTAAGGAAGGTAATGAGACTCCATTAGCAAAAATGTCATGAGTAAAAAGATACCATCTGAAACTTGAGTGAAAGCTTTTCTTTTCAGAGTGGAGAGATTTCTGTCGTCCTAATGAATTTGAAGTGGGCACATTTTTTCAAAGGGTCTTGGTTTAAGCCCACTGTTGTTGACTTGAATGTAAGCAGATCTGAACTAACACAGTGTCCTCCTGAAAAAAAACATGCTCTGAATGTATGAATTATGCAATTAAGTAGGTTACTATGTTTAGGATAAGTCAGTTTATTTACTATGCTCAATTCCTGCTTCAGAGGATAAAGTATGGTCACAGACAAGTTTGATAGAGGTCTGTCTCAGTTACTAGTTGGATTTCTGAAATATGTTATTGAGCAACAAATATTCATCTAAATACTTGGTGTTTTCCAAGTGTCATGTGTTAAGATTTGTATAAATAATGTGTTATGCATGTTAAAGTATTGGGTCAACCATTGTCAGTAGCATGACTGTGAATCCATTAGTCAAAAAGATGACATGAACCTGCTGGCAATTGTTGTTACATCAGTTATTGTATGTAAGTATCAACAATTAGATTCTTCAAACTGTTTCCCCCTTCTTTAGTCTGCTAGTGGTGTCGAGGGCAAGGAACTTGAAGACACGTTTGAGGAGCTGTGAATGACAACCTACGTGATTCAGTGATGCAGATTTGTGTTTTGAGGAGCATTCAGAACAGGAGCTGAAACGTATGGAATCTTGGTGGTTAAAATTTTCAGATCTGCTCCACAAAAGACTAATTGTGTTGTGACACGTTCAAAAAGCAAGTTCTCTGAGCAGTGGTACTAACAAAGCCAAGATTCCTGTGGACTGGTGTCCTTAAAATCCTCAGCTTGCCCCTAGGCTACGCCTCTCCTGCAATTGTGTGTGTCCCCATTGGCCGGCCAGCATGTGCACGCTGGTCGCCAGACAGCTGCTTCCAAGCAGAATATGTAATGATTATGTTTTGCTTGCCCTTTTTTTTCAGTGAGCTCACCAATTTTGGTCTCTTTTTTCTTCTTAGCCATTAATTTTACATAACTTGTGGAAACGGGATTTTGTCTGAGCAGACGGTATTCTCGCTCTGTTAAACTGAGTGGAACCTGACCATGTGTTTAAAAGTGGTTGAGGCGAGAACATGTGATTACATAAGTTGCTTTTACTTTGGAAATGAGACTAAAAACATACTCCGTTTTTAAGGGATTCTTTTGTATAAATTATCCCATCAGGAAGTATGACCTAGTGTGTTGGAAGTATTGCTTCTCAACCAAAAAAAAAAAAAAAAGAAAAAAAAAGGAAAGAAAAAAGTTACTTAAGTAATCAAGTATATCGTGAGCCATTTCTAGTAGAAATGAAAAGCGTGTGCCCAGAACCCCTCTGAAGTATTTAAAGCTGATACCTAGCAGTGGCAAATGGTCACATTTCTTTTGTTCAGAAAGGCAGCTGACGTCCTGTGCTTTAAGATTTTACTTTGTCTTGAAGCAGCAGCCGCCGAGCTGCTGTTGTTGCTCGTGGGTGATACATGATACTGCGTTCACGGGCTACTCTGTTTAGTCAGCAGAACGGCAGCCAGAGCCATCTCCTTGCTGCGSGGGTGGCAGTGAGGCGCTGAGGCAGATGAGCTCGTTTCAGGACCGTGAGGTGTTAACTGCCTGTTCTACGTGGATGGGRGAGAGAAAGATCTCTTAACTAGTTTTATAACCTGCTGATTGTTAAACMTGCAGTGTCCCTGGTTACTAATCCTTCCTGTTGGCTTCATCACGCTGTAGGTGTTTCACTCCAATTAATGTTTCAATTTGCTTTCTCTCGGATGGCTTGTTAGAAGTGTCTTTTACAAACATTAAAACATTTTACAAATTTTTCCTGCCCTGTTAGTTCAAGGAGTGAAAAATGGGAAGTGCCTTTTTGTTAGGCTAGTTTTCTTCTGATTTAGCTCCCTGAATCGGCTCCCTTGGCCTCTGACAAATGCTAGTGCTGGTGCCAGGGAAGGCATGGGATCATGCAGCCAGAAATGCCCGTTTGGAGGCCAACTAGTTGTTAGAGCATCTTTGGTCTCCTCAAGATGGCATTCTTAGACTCTGCATTTTGGAGCTGGATGTCTTACCCTGTAATAYAAATGAAGGAAAGAAAATTAGGCATTAAGGCATTAGCTGGTGTGGAGATCTTTAAGCTCTAGGCTCCCTTCCTGGTATCTTCTGTCCCAAGCGTGTGCTTGTTTTCAACAAATGAAGAGAGTAGTGCTGGGGATGGTAGCAATGCATGTCGATTGATGGAGCATAAGTAAAATCAAATCTTACTATTTTGTAAGGAGCATTAAAAATCAGAGGGCGGGTTAATTCTATTTCTTTTCTCCCTTGTAAAGTAAAGGAGCATTTTAAAACCAAATTCAGTTAAATGGTCATCCATTCTGTTGCTAAGAATTCTCATGTCTTAAGAATGATATATTTTCTCCTATAGTCTTACTCACCTAAAGTCAATAAAATGGATATGTTACAATATTTTAGGAAGTCAGAACTATGTGATGTATGAATTAGTGGTAATATTTTAACTGGAGTCATCATAGAATCACAGGATGGGTAAGGTTGGAAGGGATCTCTGGAGATCATCTAGTTCAACCCCCCTGCTCAAGCAGGGTCACCTGGAGCATGTTAGACAGGGTTGTGTCCAGGCGGACTTTGAATATCTCCAGAGAAGGAGACTCCACAACCTCTCTGCGCAACCTGTTCATCAAAAAATTAGTGGGAAAATGGCAGTCTTTCTTTAGAAACAAAAATTAGGGACAGGGTGAGGAGTAGCAATCTTAATTGTTAAATGTTTTCATCTTCTTATTGGATATGTTTTTTGCACTTAGTTTTTGTAGATACAGTCTACCAGAAATACTTGTCATGAAGCTGAATTGTGACCATCATGATTCAAATACATTTTTTTTTCTCTGAAAAAAAATTGAGTTTTTGTATCWCTGTGTCAAAAACCTATTTTAGGCAGAACGACGAAGAGTTGGCAGGATATCTTTTGCAGATTTTTACTATTTGGTATTTCTTAGGTACTTTTGTCAAGGATTAATGTACATGTTTGAGATAACCTGTTTTGGAACTCCATCTTTACTTATCAAAAATCTTGTCACTATTCCAGTTCATTTTATCTGCAATATTTAGAGCACATCTCCTTCCACTCTGAGAATAGTATGTATGGCCCAGCTATGGTAGGTTGTTGGGTGGCTATAAATGGTTTATTGTTTTGGGCTTTTTTTTTTTAATCTGCATGTTTTATCTTTATTTTTTTCAATTTAGGTTGCTGTTAAGCTGAAAAGTGTGCTCAAAATTATTAGAAACTTACTAGACTGGTGATAAAACAAGTATATGTAAGACATTTTCCTGTTCCCTTTAATGCCATCTGTTTTTATACCCGTTACGTCAAATGCTCATAATCCAAGGCTTTGGAAAAGCGCTTTCCCTTGTTAGAATCTTTCTTCTAATTAATTATTCCCCCAAATGTTATTGCTTGTACCTACAAATGAGCTATTTAAACATTTCTTGTAGCTTCAGATCAAATTGTATTTTATTCTTTATCATTCTTAAAATACTTTAATTAAAATGAGCACCAACTTCTATGTAATGTAGATTGAAATTATCCATTATTTGTGGTASTTTGGAACACCAAGCTGTATTTACCAAATAAGCAAGCAGAAATCATTTATAAGCAATTGCAGTGTGCTGGGAAATTGCCTTAGAAAGAAAGAATTAGGCATTGGGAATAGTAATAGGCTCAGGTTTTGGGAATTTGAATCTGGATTAGTTAGTTACGTCTCTTACAAGTTAGCAGGAAAAATGGTCACTGACTCAGTAGGGCATTTCCCACAGGATATTATACACATTTGGTCACTGGTATGCTTCCGCTTGTGATTTTTGAAATATCCTAGTAACTGATTAGCCTATCTGTGTGCTTACCTGCTGCGTTGAGTGGTGAAGGTCTCATATTCTATTTTAACTGGTGAAGTAAAGTAAATTGAGTGTATGTAGATCCCACAGTCTGATAAATTCTAAAATCTAACACAAGAAAGGAGAAAAAAAATCAGTTTTTATCTTTCTCACTGGTACTTCCAGCAGTAGTTTTGAATTCCCCGTATCCCTTGGCTATCTGATGCAGAACTTGTAGCAATATGTTCATGTAGCCTTTTCGAGGCACAACATGACAAAACCTCCAAGAGTTCTATGGATTAAAATGAATTCCTTCAGTGCCTGAAGGCCTCATTAATTTTAACACTGCTTACAATTGATTCTGGAAGTAACAGATGTTACTGATTTCTTATAATCTACAATTTAAGAAAACAGTATAAAGATGAAGTCTGCCCATTTTCTGCAAATAGTACTAACGCTGAATAAAAAGTAAAATGACGTTTTCTCTTAATGGTCTGTTGGTTGTTAGAGTATGCTATTTCTAACCTGAGTTCAGAAAAAATAATTTCGTATTATCGATCTATTAGCTGAAACTAGTTATTTTGTTCTCTTCTGGGAAAAGTTGAGTCAAGAAATTAGAATTCAATTTGTTACCGTGTTCAAAACCTTCCTGAACTTCAGATTATTATTTTTTTTTTTTTTAGGTTTTTCACTCACTTTCATCATGCCTCAAATACATAAAAATGAAGGTTTTTTTTTTTGTTCCCTTATTCCTTATAGATGATCGCTAGGCAAGGTCTTTCCCATGCCTAGAATATCCTACATGATTTGAGCTGATCTGTTTTTCAGTAGAATATGCAATTTTATGGAATAATTTACTAAAGCAGATGATAAATAAAAGTAGATCAGCATTTCAAAGGGCTTTTCAGTTATCAAAGTAAATGCATTAAAGTAACCATTCCTCAAATCCATTCGTTTGGGACAATAACGAAGCTGAACTGCTTCTCAAGTTCTTGTAGTCATTTTTAAAAAAATAAATTCAGATGTGTTGCTGTCAGGTCAAATTACAATAGTTTGTTTAAAGTAATTATATATCTAAAATTTGGTTTATGTTTCAAAAACCCTTGAAGACTTTTGTGTGGTGCTAAATGCTTTCCACATGTAATGGAAGTGTTAGTTTGATGTACAGGCTAACTGAAGTTTAACTTCCAGTGCCTATGCGGTCATGTTGTACACATACTTGTCCACGTATTTGCTATAGTTTGGTACTGATACTTTCTAGTGATGTCAGCTTGTGCTAACAGATAGAAGAAAATTATGATGTGTAGGCTCAGACAAAATATATTACTATTTAGTAAAATAAACTTTTTTATAAAATCACAAAAGATCATTGCCCATATCATGAATTGTTTAAGGTTGAAAGATGAAAGATAATTTAAGTTAGATTAAAGTTTCTTAAGCAGGGATGGGGACAGGTTACAGATCTAAGCATGAACTTAATTTTAGTACAGAAACTCAGAAAGAAAGTTTAACCATAAATATTTAAAAGTCAAATTCACTTTCTTTAATTCCATTCTCCAAAAAATAGTACAGCATGACAAATTATTTTGTTGCACAGGAAAACATCGTTATTTGAAGCACTTCCATTTTCTGTGTTTATTTTCTTCACTCAGTAAATTAGAAATCAATATTTCATTATGGCTGAACTTATCTGTAAACTCAGAAATCAGATTTGGAGTGTTAACTGATTTTGGTTTAATTTTGTTTACTTTAAGGTAAATCAGTATTTTACCAAATAGCTGCTTTACAGTAACAGTTTTGGTGTCTTTCTTTTCACCAATACATGGTGTGGATGGTCCTCCCATCCACTCACTTCATCACCATTTACCATTTAATATAAAAGTTTTTAATCATTTTCTTGAAACGTTATAATTACAACGGCCAACTCGGCCAATGATTAGGAAATGTGTATGTTATGCACTCAAAGTATTTAATTACATGTATAGTATTTTTTCCAAAGAATCTCTGCACAAGACAAAATGATGTTTGTTTACTCATTATATAAATTTTCAGCCCTTTTTTTGAAAATGTAATCTTGGAATAGGAAATTTTAGGCAAACGCACTGTTAAATCACATTATTGCTATATTTGATGTTACATCTTAAAAATTCTTGTTTTTGCGGGTACCTTGGAAGTTCTTTTAAAAGCAGACCTACTATTTTGTTTTTTTAAACTGCTAGCCTTTTTACTGAAAGAACTCAATGAGCTGCCGTCGTACTTTTTTTGGTCCTTCCTCAGTGATTCAGTAGTAAAGCATTGAAGTGCTTCTTATGTCAACAGTCACTTCCTGCATTTAATGTGCTGTCATGTGATTGCGTCCATTGGGGGAGGGAATTCTGTTATAACTTTAATAACGGTATGGCTGAAAGTTTGCTCTCATCTGGCCACAAAGTTATGCCTACTCCCCCCTCAGACTACTGTGAACCTAGAAGTAAAGTTCTGCARTAAAAGTATATTGTTGTAACTCCCGTGTATTGAGGAATTGAAGTTGCTGCTTCCTAATCTCTAGCACATGTTTAGGCTGAACTTGTTTTTTTGAAGCTCATGAAGAAATTAGAGTAGAGGCTTCTAAAGCCTGTGATCTTTAGAGATTTAGCTGCATGAATGGTACTGTCTCAGCTAAAGGGAAACACTTTGGGAAAGAGGAAGTGAAATAGAAAATGCTGAATTTACTTTTTTTCCAAAAATCATTGGAAAGCAGTGAAAATAGCTAAAACAGTGCACATACTTTACAAAATTCTGTTTTCCATACAAGCAATTTCACTTGCCACAGAAGCAGGTAACAATGATTGAGGGGGAAGTACACAATTAGAGATGAGAAGAGGAGGCTCGCTGGCAATCTGTGCTAACATGTGGTCTGCATTATGGAAAAAGTTGATGAATCTCAGCTAGAATGTGGTCTGTCTTGATTTACATTCCCTTCTCTTTCAGAAAGAGTTTCTAATATAGAAAGGTCAAGTTCTGCCCTCAGATGTTTCGATGCAGTGCCCGTGAGACTCAAGAGAAACATGTCTAAAATCTGAGGAGCTAAATATATAATGCAAGGTATTCTTAAGACGTAGTAGCTACTTACTTGTCCGAAGTCCCTACAGTTATGTGCATTTAACCCCAGTAATTTGTAAAACATTTTAAGATACCTTGAATATAAAAGACACTATTGTAACTGAGTTCATTTCTACAAAAAGCCTGTTTCCACTTGCAGAAGCCCTCTTCTTTTTTTTTAATTACAGATGATAATGGAGAGATAAGGGTTGATACATAATGTACAAGGAAATAGTGAACCTTTATTAGTCACCCTAACAGGTAGCAGCGTGCTAATGGTATAACCTTTTCCAGGTTTTTGGTAGGTATTGGACAAAAGAGAATTCTGTGGATAGATCTGAAGGGAATGATTATTGATTTGGGGCTATTTTTTGTTGATTTTTTTATATTTTTAGAATTATTTAAATGTATTTCACCCTTTTTATTTTAGTTGGCATTAAGTTGGTATTTAGCTTAATTTATTTTGAGGAAAAAATGGAAACATGTGAGTTAATGATATTTTTAAGGTGGATTTGTGAATTTACTTCCTTGTATCTTTCTAGTAGCGCCTTTTAAAAATATTTCTTTTCAAATGCCTCTCACTAGAGGGGAAAAAATAAAAGTATTTGATATTTATTACTGTCCAAAGAAAATCATAAAGTTTCTAGTCTGTTTGTAACCTCTTTGAAACAAAGGGCAGATACTAGTCTTAAGATTTTAAATTGTGTACATTTACAGAGTTTTTATCACACCTCCTTTTACATGAATTTAGAATAYGCTTGCATAATCTTTCTTCACTGATACACACTACTGTTGCCTGGAGCATTTAAACCGGGAGGCTTTGCATGTTGTAAAGTCTTAATCCTTCTAAACAAACAATGTTGATAAGAAATGATATGTTTCAGTGGAGACACAGCCTTATGGGAAGATTAACATTAGCTCTTCGCTTTACTTAGTTCCTTACGTTGTTAGTCCAAAGCTTGACATGTCTCCATTCCGCGGCAGCCAAGGATGCTTAAGTGCTGATATCATCAGTGGGAGAAGATAAAGATCCTCTGAACTGATGTGCTGAGGCTAGTAACAATGTGGCAGAAGTTAAAATTTAAGCAGCTCTTATTCTTCTTTGGTTGATTTTCACACTGCAAACTGAATTATTTCCTTATCTGATTGAAGCAGTTTTGCATGGTGGTGGTGTCTGCTGCACCTTTTTATCCTGAAAGAACATTAAATGCTAAATCTTCCTACATCAAAAGAAACTAATTATGTRTATCTTGAAATTGATCTATTATGTGTTCAGATCTTGATAGCTGAATTTAGTTGGAAAAGTGTACTTTATCTTTAAAGGCTGCAAAATTAGTGTCTGAGGTGTGGTGGTTACCAGCAAGACACAGAGGCACAGAATAAACGTAGGCTTGTCTTAAATCTTCTGCTGCTTTGAAAATTTCAGTCATGAGGTTCTGATCTATTTTTACCATGTAGTTTCTATCCTATGGTAAAAACACCAGTGATGCAATTAAGTATATACTTAATTTAGTATTCTTATCTTCTAGGACAAGTAATAGTTATAAAGCACTCAACAAAAGGASGACCTCTATAAATCTAGCATTTCTGCATCTGTGTAGGAATTCTGTGTTGTACAGCATAATTCAGTCTGCTTTTAAATATCGAACAACAGAACTGAGAAGATAGTCCTTAACATTGTTTCGTAGGCTGGTGGTGAGATCCTTGTCTAGTAAGAAGTCTTAAATTCAGTGTTTATTTTCAACCTACAGATTGACGGTTAGTATTGAAATAATAGCTTTAACACCCCAAAATACATTTATTTCAGGCCAATGCGAACCATTTGTCAGAGTAATCTGAATAGGGTCTCTGTAAAAAGCAAATATCCAGTTATGTTTCTGTGTGGACAAATACTCTTAATATATGCTATGGAAAAATCAGTTTGTTAACCAATTCTGTGTAGGATTGACTTCATTAAGACAAGAGATAACATTTCTAATCTTTTTTTTTAAACTGTATTTCCACATAATATTTGGAAGCTTGCCTGTTTTTCTCAGAGATGATMCCGAATTTGCAGGATTAGTGGTGCTTTGTCTGAGTGTTTCCATTTGAGCATTAAGCTTTGTAACATTACCTTTCTTTCAGTGAAGTCCTTTGGCACATACACTGCGCCCTGGACAGTGGTATTTTTGCCAGCATCTCTTATTATTCGAGTCCAGTTGAGTTCAGCCACTGTGATTCTTTCTTTGGTGATGAGTAGTATGTGAGAATGCTTTTTTTTAAAACAAAACAAAACAAAAAAAATATTGTCCTGCAGTAGGAGCAAAGTATTTATAGAATTTAAGAGGAGTAGGCCAGTCTCTTAGTTAGTATCACATCTCATATGATATTAGTAGGTGGATAGGACTGTTCAGCCTGTGTAGCCTGCTTTCCAGTTCTCTACGTTGTAACCCTTGTAATCTCAACAGGACTATGCATAAGAAAAAAAATATATATATTTACAATAGTAACTGTTCTTTGCCCTGTARCAGATCTTTGCCCTGTGAACTGACTTTCAGTCAAGCAGAGCGTATGTGAAATGTGTAAAGGTTCTTTGACTTCCTACTGGAAATAAAAGGCTTTAGTGTCCCAAGTACAGTGCTAGAAGTAAAGTTTTGTTACACAGTATATAGCAAAATAAGAGGCATACTAGAAATATTTTTTTTGGGGAAATTTATGTGATCCTCAGAACAATCAGTTTACCATTTTCTTTCCTATAAAATTGGGAATTTAGGTGGCACTCCACAGCTTTAATAAACAGAAGCAGTTTCCTGGTTTGTTAATTCTCACACATAAAAATTCCTATAGACATTTTTAACTAGAACTTTTCTAGAGCTTCTCTTTTGAAAAACGGGGGTGGGGAGGTGAAGCAACGTACAACGAACTGCCTAAAAGCATATTTAGYTAACTAAGTGGCAAATTACATACCTTGTACAGCTCATTGTTTTTTGAGAGATGAGTATTCAAAAGTACTTATAATGCTTTTTAGTATTTTATTTGTTAATCTTAAAACATAAAGTAGAACATAAAACATAAAGTAGAAGTCATAAAATAACAATAGGCTTTCTAACCTTCCTTGATTAAGCAATTTTTTCTTTTTTCTGGTTCCATCACATCTTTTTTAAAATTATTGTACTGTAGAAGAAATAAGAAGGAAAATATTTGTGATATGTTAGATATCTCGTGACAGTCCAAACAGGACAAAAGCAGCCTTAAAAAGGTAGGCAAAATCATAAGCTCAGCTTTGAAGTGGCTTTTCTAACTCTATTCAACTAATTAACATACAAATATTATGTGCTTAGAATATCTATGATCTGAAGCAGTACGTGATATTTCAGCGTGATAAACAATAAGTTTGAGATACATCAGTATAATTAGTAGAATTTTATGCGGTACTTTTGAATTAGTTATGTAACATCTTCATCTAATATTATCCAGAAAAATACTACCTTTTCATAATTATATTATACCAAAAAGTGTCCAAAAATCTTTAATCTTCTTTATAAAATACTTTTTAACAACGTTCATAATCAAAAATGCTTAAAAAAATAGATTCATTGGAGCTGAGTATTTCTGTATGCTTAACCACACAGTGAAGCAATTAAAATGCTCAGGTTGCAAACCTAACAATTTCATGGAAACTGACAGATTTCTTTGTAGCATATCACTGTTTCCAGATAGCAGTATAATATATGAACTTTTTTGTTCAAATATGAAACAAATAAACAGAGAGCTTTAAATTTTCTTTATGGTAATAAGAATACTATAACTTGTGTCAATTAAAGAGTAAGTTGATCCAAAATAATAGATTTGGTAGCTTGATTTCTCTGGTTCACATTATACGGTGAAAAGAAGCCATTTATCTCCCACTCTAAATCATTTTCTTTTTACCAGCTGGAGAAGATCAGAATAAAATGGACCATCCCCTCTACTCAGTCTCTGCTGATGATGATCCAGCATATGTTTTTCATTCAAACCACATGTTGAATAAGCAAAAAAGAGGAAATGCATGCTGGTCATAGGTCAGGTGCAACACCGAGTTTATACAGATTTATTTTCTTTGTAGCATCTGCTGTTCTGTATTTAAAGCTGTTGGGTGTTGTTCTTCTTCCAGTTATTTTGAGGCAGGTTTTCTTAAGCAGTGACATTTTAGGGTTTGGCACATCCTACTGATCAGACACTCAGTCTTAAACAGCCTGATCCTGCGGATGATGATTCTGCAGCAGAATGGCTCTTCAGAATTTAAACTCCCTCATGATCTCATAGGGTGGAACTGGCCCTCTCTGTTTCTGGCCTCAAATACAGAAGACCAAGCCAAGAAAAGAACCTGGAAGTGTATTAGGGTGATAAGGAAGGACTGGGATGCAGAACTTCCTTGCTTATCCCTGCTCTGGCATGCAGAAGAGAATGAGGAGGAGGGAACACAAATACACTGTAATCTACAAATGCAAATTTAATTTTTAAGCAGGTATAGATTATGAGCCAAAGGTTTCAGTTGTCCTGTAATAAATTACATTTTAATTTATACTTCAGAATCAGAAGTGACTGTATATATCAATAKCAGCTTTATTTGTTGTCTTTATTATTCACCCACTTGCAGTAGTGCATGTGTAGCTCTGAATTATGAATGATGTCCTATTGGTTAGGAATTTGAAGGCAATAGTTTTGAATCATCTTGAGTATTAAGTGTGCAAACCAGCTAGCCAAGGCTAAATGTGGAGTTACAGCAGCTATTTTGTAGATTTATAGCTAATGTCTTTCCTGTAATTTTTTTTCTTATGATTTAGGCTTGTTTTTCCTCCAACTTGCCAACATTACAAAATGTATTAGGATTAGAATTAGTAACTTGCTGTGAGTTAATTTGTTACAAGAATCAAATTGCAGAAAGGGGGAATTCCAAATGAGCATAAGGAAAAAAAAAAACAAAAAACACCTTACTCACAGTGAGGGTACTTAAGCTTTGGAGCAGTTAGGCYAGAGAGGGCGTGGAGTCTCCATCCTTGGAGATCTTTAAACATTTAGTGAACAAGGTCCTGAGCACCTTGATTTAACTTTGAAGTTAGCCCTGCTTTGGGCTGGAGGTTGGATTAGGTGACCTATGGAGGTTACTTCAAATCTAAATTTTCCTAAATTTAAGCTACCAAAAATAACTGTAAAATGGACTGGGCRTATTAAAGGGGGGAAAAAAGTCCTCACCTCCTTCCTGCTTTTTAAAGTTTAAAAGGTATGACTTTTTAAGATACAAGGGAAARCAATTGGAACTGAGGTGAATTACCCAATCTCACACCAACAAGTTGATTACTCAGATTGTGCACAAACATTTTAACAAATACCTTGTATGGACAGCGAGGAGTTTTAAATTCTGAATTTTTGTAATTAGAATAATTTTTGCTTTTTAATTCTAAGCACATGATCATAAAACTATTATCTAATATGACAGTCCTTTTCTTTTTCTGTCTGATTCCTATTAGGAATTGGAGGCTTGCAGGATTTTGTGCTGAAATCTGCAACATTGTCAACATCGCCAGCTTGTCCACCGTTTACACCTCTCAACTTCGAAGCTACGCCAATTGTACGGGTAGCTGTTGAACCAAAACATCCAAGTAAGTATAAAAGCAAATGGAGTTGGTAAGGAAGACTAACCTGATAGCAGCTTCCCACTCCTAGTAGCTGCACTGCTTAAATTAATTCATGATCCACCTAYCAAGTTAGAGCCTGGTCTAGTATAAATTGAATAACTGAATAAGTATGTTATTTGAATGGCCATACCTTGTTATTTTTGAGATTCTTCTAGCCAGTTAGCTCTTATTTTCGTTACTGGAGAGATACAGAACTAGTAAC
>NW_028186149.1:10239080-10310009 GCF_003343005.1 Rhea americana
GGTATGTCTCTGGCTATATTTCAATTTGTGTTGGGTTTCCATTTGTTGTTGCAGTGTTAGTGGAATCAAAATAACTGCCTTTCTATTCAAGTATAAATGACTCGTAAAACTAAGGTTACCTGTTTTTTAGAAAGTGATAGGGCATCTTAGTAACTGTGTTTGTCCTAGGCATTTGAGTACCCAATAGTCATATACTATGCATCCTGAATTTGTTAAAGCAATTTTGAAAGTATTGGATGTGTCTGGTTCTGGTGAACGTAGTAATTTGTTGAAAATGTTAAAGGAATGTAATTCTAGAACTATTGAGTGATATGGTGGGTGTGGGTGTGTTTTTAGTATTATTCTTATATTAGTGTTTCATTTCTTGTTCCTGGTAATTTYTGTGGTTTCCACCAAATTTCACGGAAGGACAGAAGTCTTAAAGGTAGTTGTATCTGCAAAAGTTTCCTGAAAATCWTCACCTGTTTGCAGTAAGGGGAAAGCAACTGGAACTCTGTCATTGTAGGCTTACCTTGAAAGCARTCAGTTGGCCAGTTAGCTGCATATTGTTCTGGGGTGGCCCTAGCACATTCACTTGTGCGGGTGCCTGGGGCTTCTGCACCAAGTCTACTTCAAAACTGCATTTTATTATTTGGAAAAAAATGACTCTAAATATGAATTATTTCCGTATGATTTGTTTTTTGCAATGTAATTGCATGTCTTCAAATTCGTATCAAAATCTTCATGTCAAAACCTTTTTTTTTTTTTAAAAAAAAAAAAAAAAAAAAAGAAACACCAGCTCTTTGCCTCTCTCTGAGGACTTAACTGTAGAAGACAAGTTTGAATGTGTCTGTTCCAAACTGTGATGGCATACCACGTGAACTGACGCTGTGTTGTTTCCACTTTTTGTTTGTTTTCACGCCTGGTATTCTAGGTTATTTTTCTATACAACCTTACAAGTTTAGCTTAAAATATATAATATCATTTCTTTTAATAGTTTCTAAGTGAATGAGAAGTTGAATGTCGCTCATCCTTCTGAATATGAAAGTCTTTTCCTAGAAAGCCCATGAGTATTCTTTACCTCATATATGAAGTAAGAAGAAGGAAACGTAATTAAATTTTTAAATTTCCATTAATTATGAAAGGCTGCTGACATGAGGTGTTTATTTTTGCTTTACTACTTGCTACTTTACTTACTTGGCTTTGATGTAAATTTGTCACATTTAACTTAGYTGGAGAGTGGTTGTTCATCCTCCATTAAGGCTCTTTTTAGACATCTTCATCTTAGAGACAGCTGTGTTTGTTTTACTGAAAAGTTCATGCATTTCTGATTTTTCACCTTTTCAGGTTGTGACAGCTTTAGAGCTTCTCAGTGGCTTTCAGCTAGTTTGTTTAAGTCTGCCTTGTGCTTCATTTGCTCTTACACTTTTTAAGTAGTCCATATGGAATAGTTCTTCTGAATTAATAAGGTTAACRTGGTATTGTTATCTTTACACATTTTAAACAGTGGTAATTTACAAGTTGGTAAACTTGTCTATGAACAAGTACAAATAAAATAAATTACTGAAAGATAACTTTAAATATTTGTAGCAAATAAGAATGATGATACTTCTTGATAAAAAGTGAAAATAAGTGCAATGCTGAAATTTTCTCAGTATGTATTAAGAACGATCTTTGTGACAATTAGTGAAAATAAGGAGAGTTATTCTGAAATTCTTGTTCATTTTGTATTGACAGCATTCAGTTCTTTCATTGGCTAGGGATTGCTTCAGATTTCAGGCTAAAATATGAACTGTATCTGCAGTTAATTGTGTAAAGGAAACAAAGTAACAACATGAATAGCTGGCTTGGTATGCTAAACCTATTGTAAAACTRTATGAAACAGAAACATGCAATCCATTGAAATGTCTATCAGTGAATTCACCTGTTTTTATAACGTCAGTTTCATCACTGTATAAATTCTTGATTAYAAATTATGGGTACAGCTTAAGTCTCAAACCATTCCACTTTGCATTGAGTCATATGTGGAAATTTGCCTAGAGAACAAAGTCAGAATTTAGCTGAAAATTTTTGAATATACCTAAAATACATAGTTGTTTCTAGGCTGCCATAAAAATGAATGTTACTATTTCTCACTTTACATAACTATATCTTAGTTCAAATATTCCTCCTTCAATATTACTTTGTTAATAATATCTTATTTTACTAGGTGATATGCCTCAGCTGGTGAGAGGAATGAAGCTTTTAAACCAAGCTGATCCATGTGTCCAAGTTCTAATCCAGGAGACAGGAGAGCATGTGCTAGTAACAGCAGGGGAAGTTCATCTTCAGCGTTGCTTGGATGACTTGAAAGAAAGGTTAGAAGGGCAAGGAGAAAGAAATACTTTTAGTTCAGTAGCTTTCTGTTTTATTTTGTGGTCAATTGAATGTATATCTTTGATTTATATTCTGATAAAGTATAAGACTCATCCACCAGCACTTTTTGTTATTGGTCATAAATATATATTTTTGTAGTTATAAATTACTTGCAGATGGCAGAAGCCACTAGCCCCCAATTTCTATACAGCTTATACTCCTTTGGGGCACATTATCTCTATAGAAATTGAATTGCAGTAAATTCAGGATTTTACTTAAAAATGTAATGTACAATTTGTACAAAATAAAAATTGTAAGGGAAAACAGGTCTGACAACTTACCTTTGAGAAGTTAGAAAGGAGCAAGACCAAAACTATATTTGCATACTTTCTTCTGTTCATTTGCTCTTAAATAATGGTAATCTGTGTTCTTTCTTACAACCAAGGTTTTCTCCAAACGTGGCCATAAGCAGTTATTCTTCAAATAGTGAAAGAATAGTTATATGAAACTGTCCTTTTTTGTACTTTCTGTTAGCTGTTCTGTTTTCTAAGAAGTTTCTGCAATACTTTKGTTCGCATACTTTTGCTCTAACTTTCTTTCTAAAGCAAAACCCAGACCTGCTGAGGGATGCTTTAAGGTYTGTCTTATTATGCCCATATCCTGTCTTATTACGCGCATATCCGTTCCAGTTAATATCAAACACGTCTCTCTCTAATGTGAGTTAGAAGGGTTTACTTGTAAATCTGATGGCATATACATATTTTTACAGTTATTCTCTTTATACTTGGACAGTGCAACGTACCTGTACAACTTTTAAAAACAGACACACTGTGGATATACCTCACTTGCATATAACATGTCAGATAGAGTAAAACCGTTTGTTACCATCTTCAGCTACAGCTAGCATAGCATATCCTTCAGGTGTATGTATGCCTTTATTATTGGCATTGGTTAAACGCTGGAAAAAATATTTCAGAAAACAGTTGCTGTATGATGGAAAGATAGGACTACATTGAGCAGCTAGTAGCAATCTCTGTATTTATATTCATAACCTTTTCCTTTGTAAAGATAGTTTTGAGGTTTTTCGGAGACTCCATCACATTTGGCTTTTGTTTTGAGAACTAAACTGTGAAGAGTCACTATTTTGTTTCTTTTRCTTGTATATCTCAAGAAAATGTGAGTAATGTTCCAAAATAGCAAAGCACACGGACATTTTTGTTTGTGCAATAGAAAGTAGAGCAAGAAAATAGAAACAAGAAACACTTGAGAGCACAGAAAAGCAGGACTCCCACCACTGATGCACTTGGACCTGATGTATGGTTCATTGATGGTTTTTTGTTTACCTCTGGGCATCAGTACCCAAAAGGAGTAAGGGGGAGTAACTAGCTCATGCTCCTCCTAATAATCTATGAAGACATTCCACATCTTAGCAGACATTCCTCGCATGTCGGCTTGTGAGGCAAGAATTGTCCTTTCTGTTTTTCCTGAACTTTTGGGAGGCAGGGTATGGAATCCCTCTGCCACATGTTCCTCATGGATTACATGTGATGTCTGACAGCAGTAAACTTATTTCAGTTAACTATGAAATCGTGAAGAGGACAASTTATGGTCTGAAACTTTAGTTAAGTGCTCTTTGTATTCTTTAGTACAGATATTTAGCTTACGTGTGCACATAATTTGGAATAGCAAATTTTGAGTTGGGAATGGAGACAGTGTATAATAACCTTAATCTGACCCCGGAAGTTTATCTCAGAAAATACCAGGAAGGATTACTCAAAATGTGTGAGTTGTATTAGAAGTGTGTGGAAAAGATTCTAATCTTAACGTCTATCATAATCATATCAACTGGGTTTTTAAGAATTGAAATTTTTTTGGAGAAATTCAAGAAACTGAGTGGGTTCTCCTAAATTGAAAGGGTTTGGACCAAACAGAATAGTCTTTGGTATGATGTTAATCAGACTTTTCAAATGCTGATACTTGATTTTAGCTTTCCAAGTGTGTGTTCAGAGAGTTATGTTAAAGTGCTACTTGCTGCCAAAGATGCAGAAAAGTCATGGAAATAAAAGATCAGAATCTTGAAAACACATTCGTGTTTGTTTAAATATACAATATATTGTTTCTACTTAATTTCCCTGAATGATTGACTTTGATTTTTTTTTCTTCTTAATTAACTCTTTCAGAATAGAATAATAAATTCAACCATTTGGGAAGATGCAGTGTGACAAAATATTTTCAACATTTTATTCTCCTTGTCTTACAGTAGAATTCTTTAGAACTTTCTTTCCAAAAATATTAAAATACCAGATATGACGGGATTAAATTGCACTGTTATTCAGAATGAGGAATTTAAGAGAATGTAGATGATTTGTTTAGTATAATAGAAGTAGCATATGGAAAACTGCAAAAGTCTAGATTTCCAGGTTTTAAGTTGCATGAAAATGAAGTTCACAATTATATTTGCTTCCTTTTCAACTTGTTTTTCATACAAGCAAAAATTTATTAAAATTTAGGAGAGCTTGGTTGGTTGTCTTGCTGTTGTTTAATGAGCTTGCATAGACTTCATGTGCAATTAAGAAAGATGTACAACACTGACCTTTGAACTTCTGTCAGGTAAATGTAATACATAATTCCTTATTTTCTACCATCACTCACAACATTTGTTTCAATGTTTCAATTGACTTGAAAGCATCACTTTCTGTCATGAAGCTATTATAACAGCGGTTCTCAAACCAAAGTCTAAAATCTGTTTTGTTAATGTTAGGTACCAGAATAAAACAGAGCTTCACTTGCATTTCCTGTGTAATAACCCTTCTGGCAGCTTTTATTCATTTTCAGATGCACGGCAAATACAAACACAATCCTAGGGTTTTTTTTGTTTTGTCTTGTTTTTTCCTTCAAGTGCACTTTTCTTGGAGTTCAGACTAATAGCTTTTAAAATAACCTGTTTGAGAGCAATTTTTGGTTGCAATAAACTGTACCTCATGTGAAGACTTAGTGCAAACTTTAATAGAAAGGCTTTATAGATASCAACATTACAGATCACAGAGTAACAGAGAATATATTAAGTATAAACTACTCCAACTTGTGAAATATTTTGAATAAGTTGCTCTAGGGCTCCTAAGTCCACACAGTTCACACTGCAAAAGACAATGCAGTTGGTTATTTCTCAAGGCTCAAGTAATTTAGATCAAAACTGATCGTTTACTTTGAGCTATGATTGCTTGGATGACAATAGCTGTGATTTCAGGTGGCACGAGTTGTGGTTGTTTTAGTGCAGGTAGATAATCAGTTACTCATTTTCAGCAGTAGGTATAATACTAATTATTATGGTGGTTATTCTAAGACTGATTACAGGGAAGTATTTCAGTTTGGGAAGGAAATATTGCTGAAGGGTAASAGTTCCTCAGCACTTTCTATTAGCCTCACAAAATTCCATGCAAGTCATGTAAGTAGTTCTTGAAGTCATGGGCAATCTAACATGACTTTCAATAATTTTGGCTTTGCGTATAGACTATGTAAACACTCTATTAACATGAAACTTGTATTGCTCCTCCTTTGCCAGGATCTGTGATTTATCCTTCTACAAAAATTATCTTTCTATTTATATAATAAAATAGTTCTACATAAACATTCAGGAGCAGAAATATTGTATAAATAAAGGTAAATAACATCTGGACCTTAGAAATAGGCCTAGATGTTTTAAAACTAAGCATAACTTAGCTGGCAATGTGAAACATTATACTTTTGTACCATAATAATATACAACCAACGATTCTCTACTGGTCTGGTGTTAATTGTTTTCCATATAGCTTGCTATACCATGGGTTATAATTGCAGCAGTGAGGTGGATGATGATCAGTAGGATATAATTTTAACTTCTACATTATATAGCTAGAAAAAGTTGTTACAAATCTGTGAAAACACAGCATTACCCTTTTACCAGTGGTATGAACATTTYCTTTCCAACCAAGGTGTTCCCTAGGAGATTTTGCTCTAAGTCTCTAGTTTTTCCCCTTCAGATAAGGTAAAAAATACAAGCTATATTCCAGATCTGACAGGAAGCTTTCATCATTCCCATATCTTTAGATGAGTTAAGTCCTGAATGTAGATGAACACGATGGTGATTGTGTGTGCTTAATAAACACACATTTCACCATTCTAAAAAATGGGGTTTGCCCTCATGCTATTGGCAATTTCCAGCTTTTGTGATTACACCAAATAGCTAAAATACAATACTTAGAGCAGGTGATCTTTTATGAATTAATCATGAGATGTTTCTTAAAGCTCTAGAGCTCATAAGTCTTGAATTTCCTAACTGGGCAGTAAAATAGCACATTGATATACTCAGATGAGAATCTTTTACTCTTGCAGCATTTTAATGACTAGTAATTAGTTTTCCTTTTCTTATAACATATCCTTTAACATGTAAAGAACGTATAACATTTTCCTGCAGAGTACTTGCATCAAGAAAATTAATAAATGCAAACTGAAAATGCCATCTGATAAAAAATGTTGCTTAACAGCATTGCTGTTAAAAACATACCAGTTACCTTAATCACAYTTTACCACTATTACAAATATCTTACAGGAATACTATGATATTGTTGAATAWTCTGTTATTCTATCTTATTGTAGCTTGCTGTACTTGCTTTGTTCTATATATTTTTATTTCTAAAGTATTTTTTCTTCATTGTATAGAGTATTTCTCATCAATTTAGTTTAAAGGGGGAAAGAAAAGGCCTTTCAGATTGTATCTTTAAACTCTTGACCCAAGAGTTTAGAGGTGCTAGTACTCTTGGCAAAGCAGAACGTGAATAGTTTAACAGGCTGAACTGTGTCTCACACTCCATTTTACTTTGCCTTTGAAGTGTCACAGAGAGCACAAAGATTGAAATTACCTTTTTTACTTTGTCCAAAATAAAGGTTCATCCTCAGAATTAAGGATTTGTTTGGTTGTTTTTTTTTCCATTATGAAATGCTATTATCTTTTGGAATCTTGTTATGTAAACTCTTCTAACAAATTGAAAAATGCTTAATGACTCGAGGTAGTAGGGTTTTTTAGTGTAGAATTGCTGATTCATTTTTTTTCCTATAGTGAGTGCTCAATTTATTTTAATTTCTCTCATAATTTCTTGTGTTTATGTTTTAGCCTTGTGTGAAGTTGTACTTACCAAAGTAAATTAAAAAAACAAAAACAAAAAACTTAATTTTCATTAAAACTGCTGTATAACTTAAAGCCACTTGAGATATGTTAGGGAAAGGGATTGAATTTTGTCTTAAAGCAGAGAAAAACATGCTACTAATGACATGTCTGTGCAAGTAACTAGTCAAAAACACYTATTTGTGTTTAACTACTCGTATGTGATGGCATGTGTGGCTAGTTCTGTCAATCTGAATGTGTCCCTATATGGCATTTGTTAGGAGTAACTATTCTGCTTAAAAGTCATGCCCTTCCTCAATCCAACTTTTTTAATGTAGACAGTCATTGACTTCTGCCTTCAGAGGAATGCTTTGTATATTTACATTTTTAACAAGATCACAATTGTGACTGATACTCTAGGTTTGCAAGGAAAATAGTGGCTAAGGCTTTCCCTAGCTAATCACAAAATAAATTCACCAGGGATTTTTCCTTCATTAGTCTTTCTTCTGCTTCTGTGCTGCAGTGCTAGTTTCATGCACATGCACAGCACAAGATTGTACCTCTTCAGTGGTCTGATTTGAATTTGATGTGCCAGAAGTAGGGAGGAAAGGGATGTGTAAGCTTTCTGTAATAGCTGTAGAGAGAGTATTTCTCTGTTTGAACCCCAAATGTTTTTAAACCATGGCTCCATACTTGGAGAAACCTCTTCAGTTTACCCTGTGCTTCATTTTTGCAGAGCATCTCACTGTAAGCACAGCKGTATTAGTTAAGATCAGCTAGTTCAGATTTTGCTCACTGTCTTGTCTCCATTAGTGTGGCCTAAAGCAGATGTCTGAGGAAGAGTGAAAACAAAGTAAGCAYAGGTAAAAGCTCTGCTACTGTTTTTCCAAGCCTTGATCATTTTCAGTCCAGGGAATTTTTGGAGCCTGTTGTGGTTTGCTTATCAGTTATTTGCTATCAACCTTCCCCATGCTCCTCATCATTTTATAGATTGCTGTCATATCCTTGAAGCAGCTGAAGACTACTTGTATTGTATCTTTGATCATCCTTATTCTCGATCTTTTGAGTTCTGTTGTACCTTATTGAGAGGAGAGAACAAGAACAGCATATAATATTCAAGGTATGGGTGAACCAGTGATTTATACAGTAGTAATGATATTTCTTTTTTTTTCCCTCCCTTCTCCTTCTGTTTCTTTCCAAATCTTTTCGAAGATGTAAGAAGTCATGCCTGTTTTTTGAAGTACCTTACATTTTTAAGAACTTGTGAGTTTGAAATGCATAATCTAGTAGTCTGCGTTGCAGTCAAATTTAATTCGTGAATGTTTGTTCCATGTTGAGGCCTCCACTACCCCCAGTTTTAAACTAATTCTAAAACTTTATTTTGTAGGTTTGCAAAGATAGAGATTAGTGTATCAGCACCTATTATTCCATTCCGAGAGACAATAACAAGACCTCCCAAAGTTGATATGGTGAATGAAGAAATAGGAAAACAACAGAAAGTTGCAGTCATACATCAAACAAAAGAGGATCAAAATAAAATTCCTGAAGGAGTTGAGGTTGATTCAGATGGGCTCGTTACAATATCTACTCCAAATAAACATGCTACTCTTAGTATAAGAGCAATGCCACTTCCTGAGGAGGTTACTCGACTTCTKGAAGATAACAGTGATTTAATTCGAACTATGGAACAACTCAATACATCTCTGAATGAAGATAAAAAAACCCATGAGATAAATCAGAAGACTATGGATAGGATCAGAGAATTTAAACAAAAGTTAGAGCAAAGTCTTCAGGGAAGAAAGTGGAGAAATGCTGTTGATCAGATCTGGTCATTTGGACCACGGAAGTGTGGACCTAATATTTTATTACACAAATTTGAAGGTTATAAAAAGTCTGTGTGGCAGTGCCTTGAGAATACTGTGAAAGAAGTAAGTAAATACAGAGATTTTGACAACAGCATAGTAAGTGGATTTCAGCTGGCTACGCTTTCTGGTCCGATGTGTGAAGAACCTCTGATGGGTGTTTGTTTTACAGTGGAAAAATGGGAAATGAGTAAAGTTGGAGAGGTACTGTCAGCGAGTAGTCAGGATTCAGGACAATGTGATGCCCTAGAACAAGAACAAAGTGAAGATACTGCTTCTCTAAGAAGTACTTRTATGGCTGAAGTTTGCAGTGAAGATAAACACCAAGATGGCAATCAAAGTGTTCCAAGATCACCTGAAAAAACTACTAAGCACAAGGCAGAAGTTTTACTTGCAGACTGTTATGGTCCCTTCTCTGGACAACTGATTGCCACCATGAAAGAAGCTTGTCGTTATGCTTTGCAGGCAAAACCGCAGAGGCTTATGGCAGCAATGTACACGTGTGAAATTATGGCAACTGCAGAAGTTTTAGGTAAGACAGACAAATAAGCATATKTCAAGAGTTTACTTTCCAAGTTAAGATACTAGGTTTTATAAATTAGACTGGATCAAAAAGTATAACTTGATAAAAACTTCGCRGAAGTATTTTATTGTTCTCCAGCAAGTGTATACCAGGACTCTGAGGCTGTAGTATCCATATTATTCAGAATGCTAATTTAGCATTCTTCTTGCTCATCTGAAATACAAGTATGAGTAAGAATATAAAACCCTTTTGGAAGTGCAAGATGCAAGATGTTACTTTCCAATGAGATTTATGTATTAGCAACTTCAGTAATATATCAATATTATGCTTCATAATTTAAATAATAATTCCAGGAAAAAATTATGAGGATTTTCTTCTTCTTTTTTTTCCTCCTAAGTAGAGTCTTGGCTAATATATCCCACTACAAGATGTTTTAAGTTAATATAATCAATGTAGAAATAAAATTAAGAAAAGAAAGAACATTAAATTATTGTTACCATCCGGTTGTTAGGTTTTTCTGTTAGTCTCTATATCTTCCTGGTATGCAAGATTTTTGCACATTGCAAACCCAGTACATACCAAATTTGTGTTGCTAATATTACCTTACCACTTACACCTACTTAAACTTGTTTTTATGACCTACTTAAAACACCACTTAACTCACCCTAATATTTGTTCTTGGAGTTTTCCATGAATCTGGTCCAATACACTGAGGCTTTATTTAAAACTAACATTCCATTGTGTTTAAGCCATCACCAAATTTACTTTGACARCCCTACTTATGACAGAAATTATAGCATATCCCACATGCAGTAATGAAAGATTTGGTTATTTTTGTCAAAACATATGCTGTCATGAACACAAGTGTACTGATATAGGGGGAAAATGGTTTGGAGAGCAAAATTCATGCCTTAAAAGAGTGAACAAAAAAGAATGCTTTAGATTGAGCAATTGCTTTGTACGGGTGCATGACTCTRTTCTGTTCTGGAGATATTCTCTAGTAGGCCTGTTAAGGAGGCCTGCAGTAAGTTTATTAGCATATATTACCTCAAGTTACAACTTGCTAAGGCATAGTTCTGCCTTTTTTACAACTTTGTTGTTTAATCTCTAAGAATGATCACCAGAATAAAGCCTTATAGTGTTACATGCTGGTCTTCCAGCAGCACATTACCACAGCACCACAGAATCTCTATGTAAGAATTTAAGCAAGCATGTTAACAATACTTTCTAATATATATGTATAAATATGTTTTTTTAACTAGTATGAGTTAAGATTCAAACATTTAAGAAAATCCATTTTAATGAATGTGAGCTGTGTGATAATAATCATGGACATRTGCTTAGCTTATTACAAATTCATTTATTGTTTATTATAGAAGTTTAAGCTAAAAATTTGGCTCCTCACTGGGGAAAGTAAAGTGCGTGCATGCTCTCCGATAAGATGCATCAGTTGACAAGTGATAAACCACTGGTTTCTATAATTTGAATTGTTTCAGTTGGCCTTCCATATGTTGAGGCCCAACTTGAGTTCCAGATATCATAACATTATCTGCTTGTTCCTAATATATTATAGAAAGCTTGTTAGTATATAGTAGCTGTCTCAGTTTATGAAGTTTTTCTATCAGGCTTTTCTGACAGTGAAAAAAAAAAAAAGCTGAACTGGGGCTGAGGAGAAGGGCAAGGAGAGAAGGATGTAGAATTGTGTTAAAGCTTCTATGTGTCCAGTGAAGTGCACCCTGGTATAGAGTAATTACACTGGGATCCCATATACACCTGATACTTTCCAGGAGGTTATGCTTTGCAGAGCATCTCATTCCTGCAGTTTCCCCCCTGGAAAACTCCATAAAGCAGGAGTGTTCAGAAATGGAAGTTCTTTCTTTGTATAAACTGCCTGAAATCCTTTGAACCAGTATCACGTGTTTAATGATTACTTAGCCTTTGTTTGTTGATATTTCTGCATTTTGAGCTCTTCTCCTTACCATCTCCCTTTTCTCTTCTGGAGGCTTGTAGCAAGACTATCTTTGACTTTGATGTGAGTGAAACTTAGTTGGGAAGGGATTTTACCAGACAAATTTATGGCTTTTGTTTTTGGATTTTTGTGTTGTTTTATATATAAATTTCTTTAGAATTTCAGCTCATAGTATTTTAGGTAAAAGTCGCATCACTTTATAGTATTATTTGTAGCTCTGTTGTATAAGTAAAAACATGCAACTTCCAAAAGAGAAGAACAAGCCCTCCTTCCCTATTTGTTAATTTTTGGGGTAATGTTATATTAATATTAGGCTCTTGCAAACAGTGCTGCTGCTGTCCTTTCGCAATATTCCTCTCCCGTGTGAAGCTGGATCCTTGTAGCGTGCAGAGAATGTTTAGTATTTTCATTTTGGAAAAAGTGGTAAAAAGGACTTGCATTCATTTCGTCTCCTTAAAATATTTGTCTTTAAAATGAGTCCGTTATACATAYGGTTATTCTGTATCCTGCAACACCATAGAGATGTTTTCAAAATCCTATCATTGTTTCAAAATACTTTAACTGTTTTGAAAGGAAGGGCCTTCTGGCATCAGTGTGTGGGCAGAACGGGAATTTCTTCAGTGTGCTGCAGCCTGCCCTTAGTGGTGAAAGACTTTGTATGGTCTTTTTGTGATAGCAGTAACTGAGACAGTACTCCAGACTGCTTGGATGAAATGGAAACTGTTTAGTAAGCTGAATAAATTGTTTTCTGTTTATGTTTAGAAGAACATTGTCTTCAATGAATTACGGCCAGAAAATACGTGCATCTCAAATGCTTTGTGATTAATATTACTGCTAGTATCTCACACATGTGCAAAGTTTCATGAGTYCTACTTAACACAATTAGAAAATAATTTGATTTACAACATTAATAACCTATGAAATGATTTTGGACTTGCTTTAACAAGTAACTTTAATATATATTGCATTGTACTATTAATAAGTACAGTGGCCTTGACATGATGCCCTTGTGCAGTGTTTATGCTTAAGCTTGCATTTTAAAGCAGTAAATGCATGAAAAATAAACCAGTAATTGTACGCTGTACAGAGATGTGACCCTTTTATATTTGAGAATTTCCTGGRCTCACTGAAGTCTCTTTAGACTTGAAATTGTTTTGTTTATGCTAACAAAACTTACGCATACACGGCGAAGTAATCTTCAAAATACCTTTTTCTTTGTGTGATTTTAAATTTAGACTCCAAGTATTTCCTCCAGTTTCTTACAAGCAGTAAGATAACTGCTAAGTGCATGGTAAGGTAAAGTTCAGTCAGAGGGCCAGTGAGAAGGCCCCAGTAAGGACTTGAGCAGATAAAGTTATTTGTGATGGTGGAAAGACCTGTTCAATCCATATTTTATTAGAGAACTATAAACTTGGAGAAGATGAGGACTGAACTGGGGCTTCGTTACCAGCCTGTGGCGGGGAGATGCAGCTGTACGGCCTGRGTGCTCGTGCTGCCTTTCCTGACCAAAGGCCCCGATTCTGTCTTTGAAATAAACCCATTCCAACATTTCCTCTGCTATCCCCCCAAAGGTTTACAGTGTAGATGCAAATCAATATGTATGGCTATAGTGGTTAATGAATATCTTTTTCTGTCAAGACAGAATTGATGACAAGTATTACAAAGTAATGGTATATCTCTATTTATTTCCAGTAAAAGTCAGTTTTGTCCAACTGCTTAAAAGCTACCAGTATATAGCCATGTTTTTTCAGTCCAATATAATTTAAAATATTTGAACCTCTTGGATACTTGTTCTTCACTGTAAGGTACCTTTAAAATTTATTTGTACATCTAATCTTATTAATTCTTCACCTTTTTTTTAAAGTGAAGACGTTTCTAAAATATTTTTTCAACATGTAACTTTTCTTATGTTTGTATCAGCTCGATCAGTACAAATGTATTTGTTGGTTTTTGTCTGTAGACTACTTCATTATAACATAAATATGCAAAGATATTTTAAAAACAAATTTAACATAATGCCTACTGTGAAGGTGAGGTACTTTCACAGCTACTCTAATGACATCTGTGGTGCACTTCAATGGATGGGTATATTATGGTATGGTATCCTGGATGCATTAGGAAGACTGTTGCCAGCAGGTCGAGGGAGGTGATCCTGCCCCTCTACTCAGCCTTGAGGAGGCCTCATCTGGAGAACTGTGTCCAGTTCTGGGCTCCCCAGTCCAAGAGAGACATGGAGCTGCTGGAGGGAGTCCAGCRTAGGGCTACAAGGATGATCAGAAGGTTGGAGCATCTGCCCTGTGAGGAACGGCTGCGAGAGCTGGGCCTCTTCAGCCTGGGGAAAAGAAGACTGAGGGGGGGGATCTTATCAATGTGTGCAAGTACCTGAAGGGAGAGTGTCAAGGGGGGGGGACAAACTCTTTTTGGTTGTCCCATGCGACAGGACAAGAGGGAATGGGCAGAAATTGAAGCACAGGAAGTTCCCCCTGAAAGTGAGGGGGAATTTCTTCCCTGTGAGAGTGACGGAGCCCTGGCACAGGTTGCCCAGAGAGGTTGTGSAGTCTCCTTCTCTGGAGATCTTCAAGACCCGCCTGGATGCAGCCCTGTCTACCATGCTGTAGGTGACCCTGCTGAGCAGGGAGGTTGGACTAGGTGATCTCCAGAGGTCCCTTCCAACCTTACTGATTCTATGATTAATTTGAGAAAGGAAAACAAAAATGATGTACTAAAAACATGAGACTGAATTAATTAAAAGACTAATCAAACACATTAATATATGTGCAGTATTTCAGATAAACAAGTCTTCTGTGATGAGAACAGCACTGCAGTACTTAGGACAACTACCATATAGAGATGCTTAGATCTGTATAAACTGTTAAAGATACTTAAGATACAAGTTCTGATACACAGTAATATTTCTCAGTAATGTTCTTAACTGACTATATGTCTTAAGTATTTGGTTGTATGAAGTAAAGCAAGTTAGACACATAAGGCAAAGTGCCTTAAAAATAGCTGTATGATAGTGTAAAATACACATAGTGCAAGCATTATCTAAATCCACAGCATAGTAATCGCTTATTATATATGTTAGTGCTGTGGTTCTGCACATTTTACTGGCTTGTATATTGCTTGTATGACTTTAATTAGTCCACTTCTACTTTTTCAGGGAAGAATTTGAGCCAAAGAAAATTAAACTTAATTCTGAAGCTTCCTAAATAAATATTTGTGCCTTTCTTTTTAGGAAGCAGAATGTAAATACTTCTGTAAGCTAATCAGAATTGTGTCTTTGCAGGTCGTGTGTATGCCGTCTTGTCCAAAAGAGAAGGCAGAGTGTTACAAGAGGAGATGAAAGAGGGGACGGATGTGTTTATTATTAAGGCAGTCCTGCCAGTAGCAGAAAGCTTTGGTTTTGCTGATGAAATCAGGAAGAGAACTAGCGGCCTGGCCAGTCCGCAGCTGGTGTTCAGCCACTGGGAGGTAAAAATATCTATTCAATCCATCTGTTTTGGTGATCTATTTCCTGTAGATGTGGCAGACTGGAATAATAAGGGGAAGAGGTTAAATATTGGTCAAGATATTTGATAATTCCTTTTTGAAATGAAGAGGAAAAAGTATCCTTATATTAGGCTGCCCCTCCCCCTTTTTTTTATTTGCTTTTATGAATGTGCAGTTCAGGAAAACATTATTTGTRTTTTGTTTGGATGTGTTTTTGTTGTTGTTGTTCTGTTTTTCCCTAGTATAAAGTAAGTGTTTCAGAAATGAGATTAATTCTTAAAATAATGTGTTTTTATGACTTTTTTAATAGGTTTACTGGTAAACTTGTTGGAAGGGGGGGGCAGGGGCAAAAACATTAACAGGAARTGTAACAACAAATCTCTTCCTCTATATGTATGGAAGTTAACCTTTCAGTGATTAGCAGACATGTAGGTAGATATTGTTTTGTACTTGCATATTCCTAGACAACATACACATCTGTATTTAAAAGGAGTTTAGCTTTCTAAGCTAGATCTGGTGATAGTAAGTGGAGGTGTTTTCAGAATCGTTCCCTTTGGATATCTTTGTCACTTAAAGCAGTAAGAGAGGTGAAAGTGGAGATGTAAAGGACATGCAGATGGGGACCTGATAAGAGGCRTCATCTGCTGAGAGCTGCGCTTTGGTTCCTGTAATGTGGATAGTAGTTTTTGAAGGCAGAAAACGAAAACCTTTAAATCAATGTTCCTTGTTCAAGAGAAACAAAACTGTATTGTAGGACTCCTCAGAAGACTCTATCAAAGGAGCTTAAAATGGATTCAAGGGTAAGAGTCATTGACTATAAGCTTTTCAACTTTTTTTTTTTGAATGTTTGAAGTCTAGATTTTTTTTAGACCTTTTTTCTTCTTAATTTGATTAATTTGAACTTTGGTAAATGAATGACAAAGTCTTATCATTTCATCTTCTGATTTATTTTGTGACCTCAAACGTCAAGTCCCTGAGTGCAAAAAACTACAGATGTTTCATGCTAATTGTATTCTATGTGTTTGCCAGCTATGTTCCGTTTACCACTATTTCTCTCTGAAGTGTATGCTGTTTTTTCATGTGGTGTGGATTCTACCTCATTTTCTGTAGCTAGTTTGCCCTAATAATAGGTGATATTTGTTAGCTACTTTCCAGCAATGTTTCTCTGCTAGTTATTGCTGTAACTGCCTCAGGAATTTTATGGGAATGCTAATGGAAAAGGAGGAGGATTCTGGCAAACAGCTTTTGAGTTATATGCTATCAAAAGAGTTGGAGATCCTTGAAATAGTACAGTTAGGAAAGTACATTCTGTTGTCCTTTGTGGTGGTACTTTACTAGCATTACTAAGTGCGATGGACTAGGGACTTGTCCCTCCTCCCTGAATATTAATGACTCATTTCATCCTTGTATGGCACTTATAGTTGAAGTCAGGTCATGCAATGAATTGTGGAGACGATAAAAGTGTAAAAAGTTTGGTAAGTCTGACTTGACAGAGAACCAGGAAAGGGGAGAATGGTGTCAGACTAAAAGAATTAAAAATAAATGAAATTAAAAATATAAATTGAATGGAAAAGACAAAAAACCTACCAAACCTGCAGTGTGTACGTGGGGGGAAAAAAAAAAAGTCCAAGAACCACTTTTTGGAGTTTAGGGATTTAGGTGTAAGTCAGTAACAGATCAAGTACTTTAAACCAAAGAGTATTGGCAATATTACATAAGTGCATCCAATATTGAAAAAAAATACTTTATCTGAAGTGCAGCTGGCGAGGTTTTGTGGCTTAACTGGTCTTTTATCTGAACTGCCTCTGCTCTCAGTGCCCTAAAGAAATATCAATCAGAAGAACGTTAATTCCAGCTAAATGTTTTTCTGTACCAATTTCCTTAGGATTTGCAACTACTATGCTCCAATATTAAACAGAAACGTAAACTGATGGCCTCCATGACCTTCCCTTCTGCTTCCAAATCTAAGCATATATGGTCACTKTGCCACTTTTATCAATTTCACGTGGAGAAATGTTTGTATGTAATTAGATATGTATGCATAGTTCTTCTAACCTGAGCTGCGATTTCTGGCATTGCATGCATTTCTGCTTGCTTCAGCGCACTAGCTGAAGTTCMAAATGTGAGCTGGCTTGTTCTAGGCAAGCATTGTTTGTTAGCAAGTGAGATTAGACTTACTACTTTTTATGTGATTTTTCTGAACTTGATAATGTGATAATTTATTTTGCAAGACAGAAGAGATATGATGATAATTTGTCTTTTCTTTTTTTCATAACTAMATTACATACCTGTTCATGAGTACTGAAAGCCTGCAGTATTCAGTCGGTTTAAGTTATGTTTTACTTAAGAAGTTAGCTTGAATAGCTTTTATATATATACATATGTAAATAAAATATTTATCCTGTATGATTCTTATCTGACTCTACTTCCAGTGGTTTGTAGTAATAAATTATGGGTGAAGTATACTTCTTATGGTAAATTATGGGTGAAGTATACTTCTTAATTTGGTTTTATTTTTTTCATTTAAAAGGTCTATTAGAGAACTGAACATCTCCAACTCATTTATGATGGAAAATCAAGTCTGGAATCAGACTTGAGATTGCTGTGAGAGTATGGGAAAAATGATTTGAATAGAACTTCTCCCTGTAACATTAATTTTTTTTTAAGCTGTTCCCAAGTCCAGAATCGGAATCCTTTAATCAGTAATGTGGAAAAGGCAGCAAGAGCTGTATTTGTGGGCCACAGAGAGATATTTGAATAACTGGCAACTTTTTCTAAAATTGACACTCAGGAGAGATTTTAATTATAGCTAGTGTGTTTAAAATGTGGTGATGGGGGAAAAGCAATTGTGTAAGCCAGTCACCTTTTCACCTCTCAAATCCCTCAGCGAGGAGGATTGTGGGTTTTTTTGTCATACTGAAAGTCATGTTCACATATTTTTCTGTCAAAAAAAAAGGGGGGGCCTTTTACTAAGCTACTAGCAGTGTTGATTCTGCAGCGATGGCAGAAGGAGTACATTTTACTCTCATGTCATCAGCACAATTGCTAAATAAGTACCATTTGCAGAATCTCTACTGGTGGTGTGACAGAGGAGCCAGAAAAATAACTATTTGTGTCTGAAATCACATGAGAAATTTGTAGAGCTTTTCTTGCTCTTGCTCTCTCTCTTGCTCTTTCTTTCTTGCTTCTGCTTAAAACAAAAACCTGCCAGATTTCATCAAGTTTTAGCTCTAAAATTATTACGTTACTGATGAATTATCTTAGTATTTGGTGTATTTATAGTATTTGTATTATCATTATACATGATAAATACTGGCATTTATATGAATCCCAATTATTTAGTGTATCATTGCATAGCATAATATGATGTGAACTCAGTGTAATCTCATGCTGTTTTTTCCTTGGTACTAAAGACTGAAAAGAAATGTGGTAGCTACTTGGTTTTCTTTTGCATTTCTTGTGTTACTGAGTGTAAGGTTACTGCCTTATTAACTACAGACTATTCAAGCCCTTCCATGAAATTCTGAATTAAATCTGTGTTTGTGGTGTTTTGTCAGTGTTGATAAGGTTGACTAATAAGCTTGACTTACTAGCTGGGTACCTGAGACAGGAATTTCTTTACACAGATTTTTTTTTTCCTAGCGTGGTGTTATCATCAATTTACAGATGGTGAAATAGACACTTTTTTTCAATTTAATTTCTTTTCAGTTAGTTAAATTTCATTGAAATTGTGTGCCTAAAGTATGTTTGAAGGTATTAGTTTGGAATTAAATCAATTTTACATTCTTGTATTTAATTAATATGATTTATAGACTATGCATACAGGAAGGTCAGTGATAGAGACTACATTTAAATGGAGTCATTTTGGTCTCGGAGGAAATTAAACACCRTTTTTCTTATCCAATTAATGAATGTATTTTGTGTAGTTTAGATTACTCAAATCCCAGGAGATGGAGCAATATATGTACTGAGGTCTGTCCTGTCAGTTACTACATTTTATTCATTTTTTTTCCCTGTCATTTCTTTATATTTAAACAATTCATGGTTAAACAATTTCATCTTGCCTGTAGTGGATGACACCAAATAACAATTAACAGGATCTTTCAGTTTGGTCCCAGATTAAGACAAATTATTTTTCTTTATGACACACATACCACTTGCTTAGGGTTATTTGGTTTACTCTGCCATGCTTTCTTAGATTTCAGTCTAAACTTTCTTCTGAATTCTCAAGTTCAAAATACATAATTTGGGGATGATTAGGACCTCATTTTTTAATCCTTAAATTAATAATGTGTATTCATTCAATGTATTTTTTTAGCCTGAGCTGGTTTCTTTTGTTGTATGTTAATTCTTTGCAGTTATTTGTTGTACTCAGTCATGCTATTTTATCTTAATCATAAGCTCCTTTGAGCGAGAAGATATTTGTGATTGCACAATGCTTAAAATACTGGAACTCTAATCCCATTTAGGAGATCTGTGTTATAGTAAAAGTGATGCACGTGGCTCTGCTCAGATACTGACTGAATTCTCAGCAACTGCAGAAATTATCTGAGACATCTACTGGTTAAAAGCTGTCAAATTTATTGCATTCCTGTTAATGCACATCTCTTACCTTGGGTTATGATTGCATATTAGACACACTTTTATTCTTTGGGAGGAAGGGATGGAGGGATAAACCATAAGCACATATCTTTACTTGAATCATTTTTTAGTATTTCTTTCAAAATGGAATAGTCTGTGGAGTGTACTGTAAGGCTCTAGAGAAAGGTAAAAGAGGAAGGATCGCATGTAATACGCAGAAAGAATATGATGCCTTCAGAATCACTGGAAGTTTTATATTCTCTATTTTTAAATCATTCACTCCTGATTCTAAGCCCTGTTATGCTCAAATAGAAGTTGAGGGCTGAACGTAGAACTTACTGGATGAGATTTAGGCCTCCATTAAACAGGAAGCAGGCAAAAGTAATGAAGTCTCTGAGATTCTGTGAATCTATACTGGAGTGAACTGTAACTTTGCATGCATCATTGTGCCAGTGACAGTTTTGGCATGTAAATGAATTCTAGGAGAACCTGGAACCTTTCAACTGTGAAAGGCTCTTTATATTAACCAGAACATATGGAGCTAATTAAAATAGCAAATAAAAGTGACAGTGATATGGCTTTCATTTTCCTTCTCGATGCGTGTTTCTTAAATAATAGGAAAAAATGCAGTCGTAAAGCTACAGGCTTCCTTTTTTCTTTGTAATTCCCTAATCCCTGTTTGTAGCTACTGACTGAATACAGGGCTAAAGCTGATCTATCACAGACTGAGACACAAACAAGGGTGATGCTTTTGAGCCAAAATATACTTTCTTCATAATACATAGAACTGGAAAAGGTACTATGCAAATGTTCATTATTACAGTGTTTATTGGAAGAGGAGATATGTCTGTCTTCGTGTGTTTTAAGGCCTAGATATCCTCTTCATATGTACTGGATGGAATTTCTGAAAGCTTCTGAAATGCTTTTGGAGGCTTGCTTTATTTTCTAGGGAATCTACACCCCGATATAATTCTGTAAGTTAAACGTCAAAACTTGAGCAATAAGAATTATCGCTTATCCCATTTAAACCTGCTGTATCTGAAAGAAAATTAAATGTTGCATCTCTGATACTTTTTTAGATTTTTGAGGCTTTTGCAAGATGACTGTGGAAATGAAATAAACGAACTCTGCCACTGGCTTTATAGCTTCTCTTTTTTTAATAGTATTTTTTTTAAAAACATGTAATTCACAGTCAAGAGCTTTTGAGGGAAAATACTTCTAAGAAGTAGAGAGAAATGAAATTGGAGGGTTTTTTTCCAAGTTAGTCACTAAAGTCAGCAGTCTATTTGTACACTTTCTTTTAGATGCCTATATGAATGTATATACTAATGATCTTGAGAAGTACATATATTGTRTTTAATGCTGTGATACATAAGTTGATGTATAGTGATGCAAAGTGGCAGTATTTTCTAAAGCCAAGACTTGACTACAAGGTATGGCTTTTTCTCAAACAGTTGGTAAAAATGGAGAGTGGTAATTAGGTCTTTTTATTCAGGATGTGGTATAGAGATTAACTATAACATGGGCGGGCTGGTACACAAAGTATTTGATGCAGTGTGAAAATTCCTGTTTCAGTAGAATAGTTATGGCTTGTCTTTTTTTTCAAAACAGTTATGTATAGCTTCTGTAAAATTCTTTAGTATATTGTGTATTTTCCTTCTCCCATGGTATTAGTCAACTTTTGTTACAGTTCCTGTTTTCAGAATGGTGTTAGCTAATGCATATAATTAATGAGCTCCTAAAATTGCTGTGGCCTATACATCAACTATTATCCTTCTCCAAAAAGAGAAATAATTCTGGCAAGAGTTGATTATGGAAACAGTGACTGTAATCAGACTGACGTTCCACACAGTTGTGGCGTGATTTGCCAGTGGGTGACCGCGGGGCCCCGGGGAGGCCGGGCTTCCGTTGCTGCTCCTCCTCCTGCGTAAGCTCCTGGGAGTTCTTCCCTGTTCAGCTGGGAGTGAAGCAAAGGTGTAGCAGTTCCCTCACTGCTGCTGCTCCTTCATGTCCACTCGTAGCATGATCTTGGATTCCTAAATAGTCTTTGCTTTAAGTCTGCTGTCATTTAGGGGACAACAGACAGTGTTAATGTTGCTCCTTCCCTCCCTTCCCCTTCACTGGTTCAGCTGTTAGTGGAAAGATGCTTGTCAGGAAATGAAACTTGTCTTCTAGTGTCTGTGCTTCTGCAAGATCCTAGGATGTTTCCAACAATCAAAGAGTTGGTCTTTTAGCATAGCACAATTCCTCTGTTCCTGTTCTTTTATGTGCAGCTATTCAGTTTACATCAACTGGACATTAAGGGGGAATTCTTTCTTGTATGTTTTTTTTCTTACTGCTCCCTTTCTTGCTGTTTCTCTTGGAACTTCTTTCTCATCTAGTGATGACCATCTGTCTCTTCTTCCATGTGTATTAAAGAGACAGCACTTATGTGCCAAGCAAAAGTATTAAAAATATTGAAGAGACTGCATTTATGAACTTCTAAAACAAAAGAAAATCCTGTTCTTGGGTTTCGTGCTTTGGAGAATTCTTTTGTGTCCAGTAGGACATTTTCTCCATGGCAGTACAGTGTTTTCTGCAGTGTTAGAAAACACTGCTGCTGAATTATCTTATATTTGAAGACTCCTGCTGAATTGGGAGACCAGTTGTAAAACTGTACTACCCAGATTATAAAACACATGGCCACACACACACATACTCCTGTGTGTGTGTGTGTGTGTGTTTGCGCGCGCACATACATATACATGTCTATATAATGTATGAATGTGTATATATGTGTGTAAACCCATGTACTTAACCCTGGTTAGTGTCTTACAGTCCTTACTATGTCGGCAGCTAATGGACCTTCTCTGTTACAGGAAAACTTGTTCTTGAATAGCAAGGAGTTAAAAAGACCAAATAGCTGGCCTTGAGAATRTAAGGATGAAACTTTTCATCACTTGGCTAAACAATGATACTTGATGTTCCTGCAAATTTACATCGTGGTTAACAGAATGTTCTAAAACCCTGACTGTGCTGTTAAATTGTGTAAGGAGACCTGATTTGTGAGGAAGAGTTCTGGTGTTACAAATCATTATTCAGTTAAAATAGTTGGATGACATTTTGATTTCAGAGTATTTCTCCAGTTTAAGTCTACACTTACGAAAATATGTTGCAGTACATTGGTTGGCTTTTTCTGCTTCGTATGCCAGAAATATTAGTATTCCTTTCAATATACTGGAAAGCTTGAAGCAGTCTTCGGAAGAGATATGGCCCTTTAAGAGAGAAAGCCCAGTATTTCAAAGTGCATTACAAGAACGTACACATACGCAAAACTTCCTAATATAAATCTCAGATCAATGATTTTACCTGATTTGTGCTTTATATTGTATACTTATGTTAAGAACTCAAACTTGTGACATTGCTAAAGTCARTGTCTGCTTGGACTATCAACACATCCCCTGTAACTGTATAAACTGGTTTTATGGATCATCACAGAAATGAACCTACCATTTTTTTTCCACATCAGTGTCTTTACATTTAATTTTCAAGACTAAATATATATTAGATCTTCCCTTTCTTTGATCTTTTCTATTCTGTTACACRGTTTTTGCAGATAATGTGAATAGCTAAAAATTTGTAAATGGTTACTCCAAGTTTTAACTACCTTTTGTATTTTGTATCAAGAAGCTAGTTTTCCTCTTTCACCCAGACACACTCATGTGTTCAAAGACATTCCTGTACGTGGTTCTCCAAAACTGTTAAACAAAACCCTTCCCAATTTTACATGCTTGATTTTAGAAAGGTGTTCTCTTTTTCAGCTATTTGTTTGTAGGAGGCATACTTTCCTAGTATGGTCTGAGTGGGAATATTTGTCCCTATATGCATTAATGGTTGGTATTAAAAGTGTTAGTGTGGCTTTACAATGATGCTAATTTGTAGTTGTTCATTGTTTGTTTTGGTGCRGAGAAGGGAGAGACTTTTCAAGTATTCTTTCAGTTGGAGGGCTAGTGTCATTATGTCATTTTCTTTCCAAAAAAAAGGAAGTCAAAGGAAAAAAAATGAAAAGCCAGGGTACTAAATCTGAAAAGTTCGATTCATGTAAATCTAAAGCAAAATAACTTTAATTCAAATATGTTTAGGATGATGATGTACTTTCTGTTATGAAATAGCTGGTAATGGCTGTGTTYGGGTCCAATTCACAGTTTAGTACTTAGTGAACTTAAGAAAAGAGAATTTACGTTATAATAATGAGGGGAGGGAAAGAAAAGTCATACTAAAAATTCATGTCCGAATTCAGTCTTACTGAGTAAGAAAATAAAAGTAAAATACTGCCTCATATTCTGAGTCAACTTCCAACACGTGTGAAAGATGTTTCTTACTTTGACTCCTACCCTCTGCTTCTTAGTCTTCATCCACAACCTGGTGTTTCATGCAAGTGTTTCAGGTGCTTCAGCCCTTCCCATGGCTCATCGACACTGCAGACCACTCTGCACAGCACAGGCAGCGGCAGACCCTAGTCACACGCTAACGTCGTTCTGTTTTCCTGGAGGATGATGGAAAGTAGCTGTTGAGGTGGAGATTGCTTATGAAGTTGCCAGACGTTATTCTGCATGCAGCTAGGATCTACCTTCTTTGGCACGGGAGTAAGGAATGACTCTGAAAGCGTCGCTGACTGTCACCAGCTGGGCGCTAGCATGACGTGAGCGTATTAGGAGGTAGCGTAGAAATGGGGGACTGRCCACGATGCCAGCACTGCCTTTCTTGCTCTGTAGCTGTTTGGGTCAAACGCAGGAATTAGCCAGCCACTTGGATGGGCCTGTRTTAGACTGTGTGTGGTACCTGAGGATATCCTTACTTATTGAGGTAATAGGTCTTTCTGGATCCAAGATCACAGGAAGGATATGGTGAAAAAAATCAGCCTCTGCCCGCTTTTGAGACTGTCGTCTCCTCCTTGCCCCAGCTCCACCTCCCAAGAATRTCCTACCCCTTTGGTTGTGTTTAGAGGTTCCTGCACTGGGGCTTTGGTGCCTGGACACTGGTCACGCTTGGTGCTGCTGCCAGCGTTTGCAGCTCTGGGAGCCGCCCTCCAAACTGGCCTTGTGCAGAGGATTTATTATTTTGGCTCTGCTCAGTGCACTTTTACTACCTTATCCAGCCTGTTACTAAAAAACCCAGTTTGGAGATAGCAGTTATTCAAGGTCATATTTCACATAAATCTGCAAACTTCTGCCATTTTACCWGAAAGGCAGTTAACTTCTGTCTGACAAAGCTGCTTCAGACATCAAAATATGCRTATCAGCTATGCCCTTTTAGTTGCACTGCCTATGCCACTACTGAGAGATAGACACCATTTGAACTGTGAACGTTTTTAAAGTCTTGAAGCATCTTTCTAGTATCATTTTTATTTAGGTAGGAAGGATTCTGCTATACTGAAGTCTGTATCCTCTTTGAAATTGTGCACAGTAGTTCTTCTGAAACTTTTTTAGACAAATTGCTTCTTCCATAACTATTTTGTTGGCATGCTAAGAGCTGCCTGTGGTAGTGTCGGAGCACTGGCCTTTCTTATGGAGGAGTTCAGACTGGCCRTAATGTTCCTTGCTAATCTTAATCTTCCTATTCATCCAGCTGGTCCAATTGAAGCATTTTCCACATTGATGATACTTGGCGCAAAAGAAATCCCTGTTTTCTGCCCTTATCAGGCAGTAGGGACCAACAGGGGAAATACTGGTAGGGACATGTTACTGTTCCCAGCTCTGCCTGACCTTTTGGATGAAGTAGGCAGATGCCTTCTGTTTGCCTCTGATGTCTCTCTCAACCTTGTTTTGCATAATGAGGCTGCCTTAGGCAGAGCCTGTTTCTTACCATCATTTTGTGAAATATGCTAGACAGCAGGACCCAGAGCAGTGCTGGAGCCATCTGGGTGCCACTGAAATACAGATAATAAATCATCTTCAAATTAAGGCATAAAATTCCAAGTCCTCTTGAATCTGATCTAACTCAAAATATTATTGAAAAGTTTCATTAACTTTCTCAATTGTAGAATTTAGTACACRCTTTATTGCCTTTCACTTTTAAAATAGTACTCACAGTGTTTGTGTTTTTATGGTTTGATTATTTCAGGTAGTAAGTCTCTGATACAGGCATTTGCTGTTTGAATAATTAACATGGATTGTTAGGCTAAAAGAAAATGAAGACTATTTTCCCTGTATTATTCTGCATGCTGTTAGTAAACAAGTCTTTTGAGACTTCGCTGTTTGGGTGTGTTAGTTGGACTAGTTATGATACCTAATGAAACAACTCGCTTCAGAGTAATTTCTTTTTCTCAAGAATATCCTTATAGTATTTGAAGTAATTTATTCATTCTCTTTAAAATGCATAATTGCAGCTTCATTATAAACATTGTGAGTTTTTTTATTTTTATTTTTTTATACCTCAGTTTGGCTCATATTTCTGCAGTGAGCTATGCTGCATATTATTCAGCATGTATTTCACTGGGGGGAGGTGTGTGTATATATAAAATTTTAGTACAGTGGAATTCTAGTGATTTGCTTATAGTCATACTTTAAACAATTATATCCTTCAGTATGTTATGAAGTAGATCAATTAAGTTATTGTTAAGCTAAATTTAATTAAAGAACACTTCTATCACTTAAAAGTTGCRTTTGCGACAGCAGATTTAAGAATTGTATCTACTGCTGTGCGCTAGTACATTCTAATGTATTGTGTTCTATATGCTACCGTTAGAGAAAATACTTGGTCTCTTAATAGATAAAATGCTAGTCTAATGATCCACTGTGATCTGTAATTCATTTTTAAATAGTCATTCTTTTCAGAAGATCCTTGTGGATGTAGCGTAGAAATACTCAGTAGTGTTTACTAGTAAGTGGCAGCAGTCTTGCTGCTTTGTCATGCACTCTTTGGAGAAGTAATCACATTTTCATTCTGGACTATTTGCAGTTAAAGCTGCCATTGTCCCCCTCAGATTATTCTGGTTTTGAATAATAAATAAGCAGCTAGACCAGTGGCTAATTGATGCTGATCCTGTAAAGACCTGATTTGACTGTCTAAAATACACTGTAAATACTCCTTGTTCTTTCAAATACATATACACCATAAATAATGTCACTTTTTGTCATCRTTAAGTGGAGAATGGTTTGCTACATATTACAAGATCATCTCCTTCATATTTTTGTAGTCTTCATTAGGGTACTGTAACAAGTGTTCTTTATAAACTCGAAAAGCAAAATATTTGGCTGGAGTATTGGAGATAGCCCAACCTTCCCAGTCTGTAGAAGTCCTCATCATATCCTTGCTGGTAACAACATAGAATTTTTGTGACTGTATCAACTCATCAATGTCCATTCTTCATCTATGAAAAAGCATTTAACTAAAACTCATAGCTCTTCTGAGGATTGTATTTCTGTTTCTCCTAACAGTATTAATTTATTAGAAATTTTGCCTGTGAAACTCTTCAATAGGAATTAATATTTGTGTGTCTCTGCAGATTTTACATTGCCTTTTTGTGTGTGTATGGACATGGTTACAATCTCAAGTTAATCAGAAATGTATAAAATCTGTACAAATTTAAATTTTACAGGTTATCTTTGGCTAGCTAGAGAAGCATTGAGCCTCAAATTTGTATAAATACTACATAGCATGATGGCAGAGACTAAAWTACTTCTTCAAAACTTCTTGAGGAATTAAAAGTGTAGCTTTACTGTGCAGCATGAAATGAAGAAGGCTTTTGGAAAATGTGTGAGATGAATGTACATCTTTGGCATACTCTGAAAAGTGCTGGGTATATAGGATAAACTGGACATAAAGACTTGTCCAAATATTTTCTGACGATGTTGCATCTGAAATCTCCTCTAGAGGAGGACCCAGGAGATCCACTGTCCGACTTCAAGCTGCAAGAGCGGTTCTGCTAAAGAGTAGGGAAGAGTTCAGCTCTACTGAAGAGCAGCAACAGAAACAAGGATTTCATCCTGTTTTTTTCATCATGTCTGTGTTTTTCGTAGGAGTTGAAAATAAGGCATAAAAATAAGCAGAAATCTTCAGTTCTACTAAATTCTGATAAAATCATAGTGAAACAATGTTTTAAATAAGGAATTAACTCTTGAAAAYGGTGAATTTTCTAAAGGTTATTTGGCTCTGTTTGCTGACTTGCAGTTGTATGAAATACTTGCTTTAAAAAATCCATACGCAGAAAAATGAAGCTGAACTTCAAAAGCTCTTATATGCTTCTTTACTTATGGCAAATGCTGTATACAATACCTAGCTCTTGCTCTCTGCAGATAGCTAATTGCAGGCGTTCTGGGAAGCTCTACCTGCTTGACTTTCATATGCACTTTAGAGATTAGGATTACCTGAAATGTTCCAGTAGACCTTTATACTATTTTTTTTTCTTTCTTTTTATAGATCATTTCAAGTGACCCGTTCTGGGTACCAACCACCGAGGAAGAATATTTGCACTTTGGGGAAAAGGCAGACTCTGAGAACCAGGCCCGCAAGTACATGAATGCCGTAAGAAAGCGAAAGGGACTTTATGTAGAAGAAAAAATTGTGGAGCATGCTGAGAAGCAAAGAACTCTCAGTAGAAATAAGTAGCTGCATCTGCTTTCAGTTCTCTCCTGACTCAGCTAAGTGCGAGTGGATTATTTTCTGTGCAGCAGTTTCACAATTTCATCTGGACTTGTTCTTTCACATCAATTTTCTTAAACCCTGTAAAKTTTGTGGCTTATGTTTTAATAAACTTAAGCCTTTCCAAATTTTCTACAGAGAAAATAGTTTRTTTAAGTAAAAGATAGGAACAGATTCTTTGGAATTGATCATCTTTTTTAAATTTTCTGCCATATTGTTGTCACAGATCAGGAAATCAAAACTTAATTTTTGTTTCTTTCTGATTTATCAGATGTAATTACAATTAGAACTGGTTACCTAGTCTGTTGCAAATAAACTATGCAATGAATTTAACTCCTTAATGTTTTTGACTCTCCTTTAAATTGATTTTGGTTTATACAATGTATTTGTTGCTCACAAGTTTGTAAACTATTTCTTTCACTATATTCCTTATGTAAACAGTCATCTAAATCCTATGGTACTTTTTCTGCTCCCAGGTTGTAGCAATGAATCTTTTTTTAAATTAGAGAGTAAAAAAGTAGCACACATGGAAGACTAAGCATGGAAGAACAGACAAGGTTTGTTTTCCTTTCTTGTCTTTAGAATGGATCTTTAAAAAAAAAAAAAAAAAGAAAAGAAAAGAAAGAAAGAAAAAAAGTCATGATTAGCATAAGCCAGGCAGACTGAAGCAGACACGTAGCTCTCTGCTGCTCCTGTTGGTTTGAATGTTTTCCGAGGCTCTTTCAGAAGAGAAATTTCTACCTGTTCAACCTGTTGTTTTTGAATCCAGGTGAAGATGAACCTTTTCGAAAATATATGAAATATTTTGCTATTGGCAGGTGTCTAGGATGTAGAAGGCTCCAAAACTCAGACAAATAGGAAAAAAAAAAATCTTCAGAGGGCGTTAAGTTACAGTGGAGCAAAATGGAAACTTTGGATGGGCAAGGGGAAATGTGATGCATGAACTGCCTCTTCATTTGGCTGTTGAGTGCTTAGAATGATAAAAGGAAAGGACAAGAGTTGGAAATTCAAGAACGTTAAGACTGACTAAAAAGCTAGGTGTCCTTGAATGGTTTCTGATACCTAGTTAAATTAATGGGAAATACGTTCTTGAATCTTGTGTCAACTGACTTTCTGCTACCTTTTGCCTTCACTATTGGGAAAGAATTCTGTTTCAGATAACTGCACAAATAGACTGTCTTTTTCTTTCCAGGGTATAACCACTTCTTTAATTTTCGATTGGCTTGTACTGTCTGTTAGCACTATTTGTTTTTTCCAAATAGGTATTTTGTGTGTGTCAGCGAGCAGCAGGCAGAAGTTATTCATACCAATTTTGCCCTTATGGGAAAGAAAACTGACTTGTTTTACAAGTGGAATGATTTTGAATTTTTAACTCTTATTTTAAAGAGCAGTGGCYTTCCAGTTTGTTTTCATTATGGAAATATTTCCTTTTAAGATTGTATTTATGAATTCAAGTAAATGAAACATTTGCTTTGTGTACAAGATTACTCCATAAATTGTTACTGTTTTATAAGGATATGTCTGCACAGCAGGCATGGCTCAGACAGAGTTAGTGCAAGCATACCTATATAGCTTGGGCATTGCCAGCTGTATATAGTTATGGAAGGCATGGTGACTTACTGCAGCCTGTAAAACTCTCTCAAGACATAAATAAGTGTTTTTAATGATGCTTTTTGATACTACACTTACCTTTCTAGCAAAATCAAAGWTAAAGTTAGGGAAGTCTGACCTGCTGGTTGATCATTGTTATGACTCTCTCTCTGAGTAAGCAGAAAAAGTATTAACATAAATTTAAAAATATTTAGCAAGAACTTTCATGTTTTGTTATGGAGTATTTTCAAATTGTATCTGAAGTAACATTTAGATGAAAACTAATTCACGGTGTTGCAAGAATATTTGTAAAGAGCAAAAATCCCACTAACCAGCAGGAGAAAAACAAACCAACCTGCAAGAAATAGTTGCAGCAATATTTGAGATCTACTTACCTTAGTAACAGCTACTAGTGGGAAGAGAATCTAATGGCTTACGTGCCATGAATCTCTAACCAAGTTTCTCTAGTTCAGAAAGTGACTTGATGTAGCTGCTTTTCTCCTTGCTTTGTTACACATACATAACAATRTGACATATTTTTGGAAAATTTCTGCAAAACTTGATGAATAACTTGCTGATGGAGCAAGCCATAGAAAGATTTAATTGAGAGCTGGCCATTATATCATTTCATCTTCCATTGCCAGCTTTATTGCTAAATATAATACATGATTAAAATGAATACACACAGCTTTTAAAATAAAGACCTTATCTGTATACATTTTCAGTGCATTTTTAAGTTTCTAAAAGCCAGACACTCAGCTGATGTGAATTGACTCTATTGATCTTAGTGGAGTCAGGGCACCTTACCTTTTATAATGTATGAAAACACACTAAGCTTCTATATGATAATAATTATTACAGAATGATAACTATTCACTGAGCAATCCATCTGATACTCCACTTTGTAGAAAGAACAAGAATAGGAGCTAGATTTCCCCAGAGAAAAATGAAGACCAGTGGCCAACAAACCCCTTCCTGTTGTCTCTGGCCACCCTTCATTTTCTTCCATCTTCTTAAGCATCTTCTTGCTTAAAAACCTTTCCTTTTCACAAGCACTAATAGTCTTAGGTGATTAACCATCTTTTTTCCCCAGTAATTCTTTTCYTGCTTTGAACAGCTTCACTTAAATCTTAACGCAGAAGTCTAAAAGAGAAATCAAAGTATATGTGGAATGTCATGGTGTATTTTCTTTCATACTCTACTTTCCATGTTATTTTTGGAATTAAGCGGCATTCTCACTATTACAATAGTTGAAGGCAGAGACACCAAAGCAGCACAATATTGTTTTACCAAAGCATCTCATTGCAGAATTAGGTCTGAATAAAATCTCTCAACTCTCTACTAACACTTAGGAACTAGCTTCTCTTGTTTGAGATACTAATATTTGGAGTCTTGCTCACTGAGTAGTAGTGTGTCATTCATTAAAGAAGTTAGCTGCTGTGCTGACAAGAAGAGCAAAGCATGCAATATCTGGATTGTACACTGTGCTTTTTATACAAAACCATTTAGAGCAAGGAAGAGGAGCTTTGGCTATAAATGATTTGAAATGTTTTATTAAATTGAATATGTATTCTCGTAGCAGAGATGAACTTGCAAAAATGAGTGGACTCCAAGTGCCCATTGCTTTGAATTGAAACTTTTCTTTATGATTTTGGGTTGGTTAAGCATTCACAGTTTTATGTCCTTTACATTTCTCCCACTGCATAATAGAGCCCTGTGCTTTTTTTTCTGTGCATAATKCAGGATTATAAATGCATGGAGAAAGCCATAATAGCTCTCCAGGAAGGATATGAGCACCACAGTTTAAGTACTTTGTGATCTTTTCAAGCAGTTCTCTCACTAGCACAAGAGGAGAGAGGTGAGTGAAGTCAGTCATTGCAATAGATTAAGYTAAGCAACAAGATTTCTCCCTTGGGACACTTAAGATTTTTAATTTTAATTTYAAAGCAGGCAAATTCTTCAATGCTGCTTGACAAACCTTTAGTTGATCTCTTAGATGCGCAGATTAAAAGGGATCCACAAACTACTGAGTTTGCTACAGCTAGGCCTGGCATATTGCCATGCCTGGGAAACCCTGTGTGTTTGTTGCAGCAAGGAGTCACCTATTTGTGCAACTGCCTGAGACCAGTGAGTATGAAAGAGCCTCAGCTTTTGTGGAGTGCCTGCTTGTTTTTTGTTTTTACAGACTGAATGAGGGGAATAAATGTCTCCAGTGTAAATGAGGAACTGGACATCAGTTTCCTTCAGTTACTTCACGCAGGAGGTCAGTATGCTGTACTTGGTAATTCTGTGAGTAAAATGGCGTTCTTGATTATAGAGATGTTTCTCAAATACATGTATCTGGAATTTATTTTATTTATAAACCTATTATTTATAAACCTAGTGTCAGACAAGTATCATTTACCGATGAGATGACTAAGGCACAGAAGCTTGCAGGTCTGCTTAAAACCTTCCACAATGTAACTAGGCAGCAGAACTGGAACTGGGAATGCAGGTGACTTTTCTCCTGGCCATGGCTGTATCAGCCTAAATTCTGTGGGCAAGTTACTTTGATGTCTTGTTCTTCCATTAGGGCTTCTCCTTTCTAAATTTGGTTTGGTTCAACACACTGTGTGGACTTTTCTGTGTTTCTTCCTAGTTTTCTTTGGAAGCAGAAATAAAAGTGGAGGAGCATGTGGAGGAGATGATGTGAATGAGATGGTTTATTTTGTCAGCACTTTTTTTTTTTAATGTCTAGTTGCAGTTCTTGCATAGCTTGTGATTCATTTTGATTTTTGCTCATACCAGGCTGTTTCTGAAAACTCAGAGTTGAAATTAGGCAAGGGACTACAGTAGTCTTTGTTATCTCATATGTAAAAATGAAGGCAGTAAAGACAATTGTGATAAGGATGGATTTTTTTTTTTTAAGTACCTGTTGTGGTATTGACATATAATACTTCAGCATTCATAAAATGTTCTGAAATCCTTCCTCAGAAGGTGTTTATAGATCTGCAAAATATTCATCTTTTCTTACTGCTTAGTGCTACATCCCTGCTTGCATGATGCTTACAAGGAAGTTCAATCAGCTATCATTATTTCTGATATGTAAATTCCATGGAAATTAAGCTCTTTCTAAAATATGTTTGTTAAAGGTCAACAGGTACAAGTCTTATTAGAATATGGAGAAAACTAAGTAAATACACGTTGTTTGAAACAGCTTTTTGATTTTTTAAAAAATGTTGAATTTATAATTAAAGACTTTGAATTGATTTACCAGATCTCACCTGTGCCCAAGAGGTATAAGACAGCCATCCAGGCTGACAGTATTACCATGCACAAGGTACTTTTATGAAAAGCTGCTGCCATTTCCACAGCCATGACTCAGGTTTCTTGTGAATTTTCTGTGGAGCTGTAGCCAAAGGAGTTAGGGAAAGGTGGGAAGAATGTGAAGTAGAATCTCTTATGTTATACCCTGCACAAGTATGTCTATAAAATGGAAAAATATTTATTTCTTACTCTGCTATTTCTTACCACTTTGCAGTTTCACTCCTCAAATTTGCTAGTATATATGATTTGCTTTATCAGTGCAGCTCTGAGAAGGAAAATACTGTTTAACTTGAGGCAGGCTATGTAAGCCTGGCTGACTTTAGTGGTGCTTAGACTAATAGTTTACATGCAAGATAAAGCATTTACATGTAAATACCATTTTGATTTAGCTGTATTTCTGAGTTTTGTGGCTTATTCATCCTGTATTGTGTGTGCTTTCTTTGTTCTGTGATGGTTTGGATCTACTGAAAAGTACATAAGATAAAAATGAATATTGATTTTTATAGTCTCTATTAATAAACTTAACCAAAGAAGTGAAGGGGACATTGCTCTTCTACAGCTGTGTCGTTCCATGATTATAAAATTCTTGCAAATCATGACTAACAGGAGGAAAAAATAGATGCCATGAAGTGGTGTGGTTTGGGCTGTTTGGCAGAGACTTTTCTGTTTCAACAGATGCTGTTTTTCTGGARGAGCTTTATTTATTTAATTATTTATTTTTAATTTAGCCTTTCTCCCCCTCTACTCATTCCTCCTACTTCGTTCTGTAATTCACTAGGGATCCAAGTCCTTAACCATCCACTGATTCTTCCGGGGATTATTTTTTTTCTTTTTTTCTTTTTTTTCTTTTTCTTTCTTTTTTTTTTTTTTTTTTTTTTTTTTTTTTGAGACTGCTCATTTTTGTAAAAACACTGATTTCTGGAATTTTGTGTTTTTGTGTTAGCATTTTTGATGGCCATATAAAAGGCYTCTCCTTCAGTCTTACGGAARTGGCGTGCCTCACTGCTCTCCAGTGAGATTTCTAGAGGCATTTTTTTTCCCGGAAAACCTGCTTGTGTAAAAGGCTAACAATAAATATTAATCTGTACAGACAGCAAAAATAGACTTTTGTCAAAAGAATCTATAGCCTTTTTAAACCCTGCATTTCCTATATGCTCACAAACATGTTTGCTATCCCCAAGAGGAAAGGGAATTCAGTAATGTTATGCTACTTTTTTGTGAAGTAGCCACAAAGCACAGCTAAAATATGCATTTTCTCAAGTGGAATTACAAATGGGAGGCAGATTGATCATCATCACCACTTCAGTGCTGGCTTTTTCCCATCTGTGGAGAGCTCTTCCAGAATTTTTCATGTGGTTCTTTTGCACTGTAATAAATTAAGTCAGGTAATGAATAAATCACTCTCATTTCATTGCTTTCCAGATGATTTACGCTAGTGTCAGCTGCTTCTCTGGTATATTCTGCCATTTGTTTTGCTGTAGTAAAAATCCTCAGGCTTAGAGATGGGTCTTACAAGACTCAGTGATCACTCCATGACAGTCATGTGTACCACTGTCTCCTCTGACATACTCTGCAGACGTATGTATTGGATGATAACTTGCTCAGAAAAGAACACACAAACTTAGATAATGTAAAAAAGATGGCTATGGAATAAGCAGAACATGTTTGAGAGAGGGTTTGTGCAAAATTGTCYCTGGCCTTCTAACTAAGTATGCCCTATGAAAGGAACATTTTGCACTGCTGATTATTTCACAGCAATGGAAGAAGGGGATGTTCATTGGTCTTGTAATTGTAGGATTCCAGATGATTTGAAATGGCTACTGTGCAATGCCAGCCTAGACCCAGTGCTGAGAAGAGCTCTAAGAAGGCTGATCGTGATGAAGAGGCAGACCTAATCATGCTTAAAGAGGGCTTGGCAAGGTCTACAGCAGCTTCAGAAGTTTCTGTTCCTTTGCCAGGTCTGAAGGCAGTATAACTGTTCAGTCAGACTTACTGCCTCACTGCTCTGAGATTTTACTCCTACCTTGTTTGGGAGCAGAAGGGGGAGTGGGAGTGTATTCAAAGGCAAGGTCTGTCATAGAAGAGCAGGGCCTGAGATGACAGACCCCCCAGATATGAATGATAATACCATTAAGCAGTATTTTCTGGCTGTCTTTAATGTATGTGCTTGACCGTAAGTCCCTATTTTTATTCTTTCACTGCTCCTTTAAATGATGAGTTTATAACAATCCATGTAATTCCAAGGGCTGATTTATTTTGCTCAGTGATGCAGAGATATCTAGAGCCAACTAGTGCTGTAATACTGTACAGTAACAGGTGATGGGCATGCTTTCGAGCACRTTTGTAGCTAATTGTTTTCTGTCTTTCATCTCTTGTCATGGTGGCAGTTACCTTTAGAAAGTCAAGGGAATGGCTCTTTAGAAGAAAAAAATCTGGCATTGCTTCTTGGAGTGACTGACAGAAGGAGCTGTGTAAGTGGCAGCTGAAGCTGCACTTCCCCTGGAGACCAGGCACAGTATGTTCGTGACAAGTGCTGCTATCACTGGTCTGGGGATTGAAAGCTGATCCTATTTATGAACCCAAGTCTTCTCCTTGTAATGTTACTGTCATGCAATATGAAGGTTATTTTAAATTAACCTTCCCATATTAAAACAATGTATAGTCTGTTCCTATCACATCCAACATTGTAAGCATCAAGGCCAGTGAGTAACACAACTGCAGCTGGTGTGAAAGCTAGAGCAGAAATGTAAAAATGCTGTAGAAAAATAACATTGCGCTTGTATGGGGGCCTTTACAGCAACTGTGCTAATCGCATGATGGGGTTGCGTTGTTTGCCTAGAAGTGCCCAATGATAGATGGGGCACTAGTCTGTTGTGTGCCTCGGCAGGCAGAGTGCAGTTACCAGCCGGAGCACGCCTTCTGTATCATCTTGCTTCTGTAAAGGGCAGCGTGGAGCTGCCTCCCTGTCTTATTTCTCTGCCTCCCGTGCTGCCCCGTGGGTTTCCAAGAGACCCCTTGACTGTGGGAGGCCCGTTGTTTCTGCGAGCGTGGTASAAGGGCGAAGAGCGTTCCCAGCAGCAGCAGTTCCCTGGGTACCAGTGTACTGACTGCACAGAGAGCAGCTCAGATTAACGTCGTTAAGCCTTTCCTGCTTTAAGCTTCTCTCTCTCTCCTTTTTTTTTTTTTTTAATATAAACAGATTTAGCAGTGATACTAGCAGTTAGGACTTGAGCAATGTCACTGTCATGTGGTGTGCAATTCACAGCCAGTCAAAAGGGAGAAGTTACCCAGGAACTCTTCCATGTTAACCCAGAAAGTGGGCAGGCAGCCAAAGGAAAACGGAGTCAAAAAAGCTGGAAAAGCTTAGGAAAAAAGCAAACGAACAGCAGAGGAAGAGTTYGGTGAAGAAAAGCGTGCTTCCTCCTGATGGCAACGTCAGCAAATTGGCAGACACTGTCCAATGTAGCTGTGTGACTGGTGTGACTTTGGAGAATATGTACTCTTTTTGYGGCTGGTTACATGGAAGTGTGCTGTATATGTAAACTTTATGGGTTTTAGTACATACAGATTGATGTTTAGGACCAGTCAGTCAGTTTGGGTAAATTGCTGTGGTTTATATGATTTTAATTGAGTCTTGTTTGATTTCTGTCAGAAGAGGATTCACTTTTTCTGCCACTTTCATTTGSTTCTCAACTTGTAAAGTGACAGGTATCTGGGAATAATGCTAGCTGAGCCTTTTTCTTCATGGATTACGAGAGAGTGGAAGTATATCTGCATCCTTGTGAGCAGTCCTATAAATAGCAAGCTACCATGCATAAAGAGACAGTCACTGTTGCCTGTTCCATGTTTTTATGACAAATCTTGTGATACTTTGTTTTGCAAAAAAAAGAAAAACAAAAAAAGGTCTTGTATTTCATCAGAATCTCTGTTTCCATTACAAAAATTAAAAAAAAAAAAAAAAAAAAAAAAACAAAAAAAAAAAAAAAAAAAAAAAAAAAAAAAAAAAAAAAAAAAAAAAAAAAAGGTAAAAAAAAATTAAAAAAAAAAAAAAAAAAAAAAAGCTTCCAGCTTGACATTGGCATCAAATTAGAGAAAAACATGAAAATGTTCACAGCTTCACCATGATGGTAGAAAAAACAAAGCAAAATACTAGATTTAAGGGTTCTTGTATGCATTTAAAAGCAACAAACAGAAAATCCCAAACCACCAAACAAATGAAAGACCTGTGGTTTTGAAGGACAGACCCTTAATGTCTGTGTTGTGGTCTTTTACTGTAAGAGTGACTTTTGTAATACTTTATAAAAAGTCTCCCTGTTTATTTCCAGTGCAGATAAGCTTCTTGCAAAATCCTTATTTAAAAAGAAAAGATACTGAATCCTTTTGAAACATTGGTCACTTTATAAAACAAAGAGCTGCTAACAGTCCCTGAAAAGATGCCTTTTTCTCTAGATTTAATTCTTGATCTGAGTCTGGATGATCCAAAGCAGAAGGGCTGGAGGCTAGCAATAAATCTGCTACAATATTGAGCTCCTGTGGGAGAAGTATTAGTCATGATTCTTTCCTCCTGCTGGATGTATGCTGGRGTTATTCCTGCTTTGTATCAGGGTACATGATCAAAGAATAATTTAAGGAAAAAATATATGTATGTATGTATATATAATAAAATCATTGTATTTTCTTTCATAAAAACTTTCTCAAAATACAAACCTCCTGTGCCACCTGACTTGCTTCAGAGCAAGTATGTAAGTCTGTTTGTACTATGCTTTTCCTACAAAGTCTCCAGCCTTCACGTCTGTCAGTTGGAGTGCTTAGGCTTAATCTTKGGGGGACTGGGCAAGTGATATAAAATGAGACGGCAAACTGAACTAGAGCTTTCCTTCTTTCACTGGTTCTTATGAATCAGCCTTTCTTCTTTGCTCAGTGGGTAGAGAGACATTTAATGCTTCAGTCTTGCACAAGATTATTATCCAGTATTTTAACAAAAAGGAGAGAAATGACAAATTGGTGTGTTTGATACTTCAGATTTAAAAATCAATTTGAAAGTGAGTATTTCAGATCAGCTTTAATCACCCTGAATAATAATAAAAGGGCAAAAAATCACAGTGTGAGCTTTCACTTTGCTTTTCTTGGCAATGAATGCTGGTGTAAATGTAGCATTAGTCAGGGCCAGAAGAGAGAGATTGTTAGTAGATAAACAGGCAAACTTCAGAAAGTTGTGCAACCCGAAGTAACAGTGTAAGTCATAGGATTGCACAGAAGAGAAAATAAGAAATTGGTAGGTTCAAAGGCTTTTCCACTATAGTAAATATTATTTTGAAAAGGTTGATGGAGTTGCTTAGAGGAAGTTTGCAGAAGTAATGATTTTCTGATGCTTATAATTGAAATGCTGGACTCTTAACTTCCAAATGAGAAGATATTTTCTATGACTTGAGCTATGTTGGTTTTGCATTATTATCCTCTAGAAAACTTTTTTTTTTTTTTTTTTTTTTTTTTTTTCAGTGAAGTAAAGGGAGTTTTCCTGTCCCTCTTATTCTGTGAATTGAAACAAAACCATCTTTTGAATCATAGGTGTATTTTCAGTGTTTCAAGGCAAAGATGAGGACTACTCCTATTATGCTGAATTTCCTCTTTTTATGCTGCTAAGTCTTAGCAGTGGTATTTATCACTTGCTTATAGTGATACTCCCAAAGACCATGCTGCTTTGCCTTTGAGATATAAAAATAGAGGAGAACATCCTAGGAACTCATCTGGTTATCAAAAAAAAATATGCTTTCCCCTTCAGCCCTGGCAAATGTCTTTCTGAACACTGCATAATTTGCTGTATAATGTTTTTAAAAAGCTAAATGCATATGGGTGGGAAGTGAAATGAATGATTGTGGATTGTGCAGCAGAGGAGGGAACTGATGGCAGAATCTGGGGTGYTTTTTCTATGCTAATTGCTCAGGGATGTAATATAATATCTAATCAGAAGTCATTACYGGTTTATGCAGCATTAACGCATACAGGCTTCCATATGTAGACCCTGTTGTGTCCCTCAGGGCAGGATGATTCCTCAGTGGTCCATGTTCCTGAGATTGATAGGCAGCATCATTCACCTTCACCCACACAGACAGTCTGCAAGGTGAGCAAATGCTTGACTACCTCATGAGACAAGTCCGAAACTGAGTTTCCACTCTCAGCACGGCCTCCTAAAGGAACAACTATTTTTTCCTTTTTCTTCTTTTTTTCCTTTTTATTTGAAAGGCTATCTTGGCCTTCTAGAAGGAATACCCAGAGGCAGCGTATTTCACAGAGACGTTTTTCCTCATGACAGTAGGCCTACAGCATAGCGATGTTAATTAGTAATGGAGGGATCTGATTTTGGAATTRGTGGACTGTGGCAGAATATTATGATGGCATCAGGTGGGAATGGCTGTGAAGCACTCCTACCACCTGGAGGAACGTTCGCTCTAGACTCAGGATGTGCCACAAAATGCTTGTCAATTAGCCAAAAGTACTAGTTTTGGTACAGGGCAAATGGAAGGAGGATGAGGGCTGCTGCTAAGAGGATGGGGGTTCTGAAATGRGTCTAATTTTATTGTTATATATAAAGACAATAATAAGTTATTAATTACTTTTCTAAAGAAGGATGCTTTGAAAAGTGAGAAAATCCTTCCCCACAGCTGTAAGATGCATTTAAATCACCCAGCGGAAGCAATGATCTACATTCATGTAAATGTGTTCTGATGTCCTCTTAGAAGTTTAAATGCAACACCCACATCCAGGAAGCTGGTTAGCTCAAGCAGGAACACAATCGGAATTATTAAACAAACTGTAGTAATTCTCTTTCACTTCAGAAGCACTGAACTTTAGCAATTTATATTATCTGAAAGAGGCAAGCTAACAATTCAAGATTCTTCATTTCTAAATAGGAGAGACCTTGTGTTACAAACTGTTAACTCATTTTTAAGCGCTGTCTTAATTTTTGAATGTGTTAGYAGTGCGAGTAGTTACTCATTTCTCTTGTAGATGATTTGCATTACTCCTTGTTCTGTACAGACAGTTTTTCTTTTCACTATAACACTAGCAACCTCTGTCCACCCATAGCCATAGGAAAGTGTTGCAGGAGGTAATGGAGATGCAGCCTATAGGATTCTGTAGAAATTACTCAAACAGTAARAGCAAACGTGGATCTTTCTTCAGCTACTGTAAACTTGTGTAATTCTTCTGAAGTCTTGGTAGCTAACATTAGTTAGCTAATGCTCTAACTTGTTTAAATCAATGAACCTAAACTGATTCATACTGGCTGAGGACCTACAAAGATCAATAGGGGATTTTATTCTTCACACAGTTTTGGATCTTAACCGGCCTATAGAATTTTACTGCAGGAAAAAGATTTTATATTAAATGCTATAGGAAGGTTCAAAGGCAGGCTTTCTTTTTCCAGAGAGTCCCATTATATTGTTCCAAATAAGTATCGGTGCTTCTATTTGAAATGAAACAAGATCTTCTATTCAAGCTTACATATGTTTATAACGTTCTCTTTATAAAGTTTTTGCAAAAATAAATGGACTGGGGCCCCTGTGGAGTAAGCTTTTTCATGAGAGAAGCTCGGAACAAAATCTACAGCACTCTACTGTATTACGTTGGAAGTAAGTGCTGCCTCTGTAGCTTTTTTCTAATGCTTAGTGCAGTCTTTACATGTAGGTCTGCTCAATTATTGCCCCTTGGAGCAGACAAGTATATGGAATGATCTCATTCTATTGTCAGKATAATTTGTCTTTGGGGATTCTGACCTTCTTCACATTTCAATGACATCATCTTTTTACAGACTGTAAATCACTAACGTTGACTCCTGGCCTTGCTAATTAACCTGCAGGACTATAGCATGTCATACAAGCAGCTTCTGTTAATATGGGTAGATGTGCAACTTATTTTTAACTACTGAAGGCAACATTTTAAAGACAGTAGTAAACTGGCTTAGCTATAACCTCATTTAATATTCCTAACATGTCTATCATGTAAAAAATGCTAACTCATATGGTATGCACATCTAGCTGAGCTGTAACTTAGGTATCTTCTTTTAATTCTGTGATCTAGGAGCTTTAATCAATCTGAAACACAAAAGCAAAGAGAAACTCTTCTCCACAGTGACTGCGTTTAAATTTAGGAAACATAGCAAGGAATCAAAATCATTTACAGCAAATGGGAAAAATTTCATTTATAGAAAGGCAGAATTTTACGTGACTGACAAACATAATTTCCTTATTTAACGGAAYATGTTTTTAATGGAGCTCCTTGAAATGATTCTTTCAAAGTACTCCTGATAGTGCACAGTCTGTTTATTTTATACCTTCATGTTATCATCCAGAGTACTGGAAGTGGTAGGCAGCTGAAGGCTTGCAATTTTTCTGAATCTGAAAAACTGAATTTTCTTGCCATGGCCTATTATTGTTTTGAAGCAAAAAAGCCTTTTTCCTTTTTTGGTCCTTCCATTTGCTGGTCTATATGAATTTTGCCTTTTGGGCTATATTGCTCTTTTATGTTAGTGGTTTCRAACTGCAGTGCCTAATTAATCCCTCATCTAATCACACTGAAGTCAACCAAGCTAACAGAGTTATACCAGGAATGAAATTAGCCTCAGGAATATTACCTGAAATCACAGATGTTGAGATGATATCAGTTAGTGTTTAGAGAGACCAGTAGAAACTCATATGACTTTATCATTAMAGCTTTTCCAAAGCAAAGGTTTGTCTGAAGATGTTTTTCCTATCATTTTTTCGTAAGGGCAAATATTGGATCTGGAAAGGTTTGACAAAATAAACGTTTTTCTCTTCTGTTTTCAGATCGCTTGCGCATCTGACAGCGTTCTGTGTACAATCACTATCACTGTTTCTCCTGCAGATTCAGACAGCTTCCTGTTTGGCTTCTACAGCTTTTCACATGCACAGGAAAAGAAAACGATTCCGAAGAAGATACGTTTGCAAGGTACCCACGCTGGGCAGTTTGGGAGCAAGTGGAAGACCATAGAAATTATTTGGATCTTTTTTGACTGACTTATTTCAGGCTGATGCATGTCATTTTTGAGTTATTAACACAATCCACTTTCCCCTTTAGTTTAGGGCAGGGTGTAGACAAACTCGAAGTTGCTTTGTAATAGCTGTCAACGTGTACAGTGATGGGCAGATACAATTTCTGTGTAGCTCTTGTCTCTGGGATTAGTTTGTACTACTAGCATAGGAAAAACAGAATTTCACAAGCCCTACATTTTTTGCCCAAAGCTAATTGCAATTGAAATAACCACTTGTTCACTTCAAATCAGTCCCAGGTTCAGTGATTCCACAAATGCTTTTTTTTAAAACAAACAAACAGCTTGCTGTTTGTGAAATGGAGAGCAGCGGAATCCAACTGTAAATCTTTTTGCCCTCCTATATTCCCTATTTTCAGTTTGTCTTTTTCTCTTTGCCAGTTTTCCTTTATTTCTTTGTTTTCTAGGGAAGCTCAAGAACTATAGAGTGTAAATCGAAGAGTAGCAAGATTTCGTATTCTTTGCAACCAGCCAGGGCACACTGTATTGAGCAACAAATATTGGTTTATTTTGCAGCACTCCTCATGAACTAAAACTAAACCTGAAGTTATCGTTCTACTCTTTTCATTTCAATGTCATTCTTCCTGTTTCTTGTTTAAAGTATTGTTTTCTGCTTGAAACAGTCCATGGGAGGCATTTGCCATTTTAAGCTTTCTTTTTATTCCATTAAAGAGATGTGTATAATAGCCCATCTTTTCCAAAAAAAAGATTGTAAAGAAAAACTAAGTGAGATTTTCCCCATTAGTCCAGACAYTTTCACTCGATTACATTTTTCCCATAGATATGTTTAAGTGATCTGTGGAGTTTGTTTTATTTGTGCACAGAATGAAGTGCTGTGGCCAGTGACTTCTGGGCTTTTTAGAGCTCCCAAACTRAAGGCAAATGGGAGAGGAATATTTTGGGAAAAGAACCAAACTCTAGTCTCTGTTCAGCAATTTATGTGTTTTCCAGCTGATTTTACTTTTAACCTTTAGCATTCCTCATGGGATACTGATGCAAATCTGCATTCACATTTCTTTTTCTTCATATAATACACAAGAGCTAAAGGAAAGCAGTAATTTGCAATATTAGGAAATGTGGCTTAGTGTTCCCATCCCCAGTGTGAACATACACATTTAAATATGAATGAAAGTGGGCCAAAACTCCCTTGAAGCTTAGACTGTCATGATGCACAGAGTGCCTGCTCTGTCTGGCTTAAGTACTTTTGTTTTTATTTATCAAAGGAAAAAAAAAACAACTACCATATGGGCAGAGCTTCAGCTAGTCAACTACTAAATTACAAATACTCTTTTGACAGTAAATTGAGTAGAAAAGGATGTCAGTTATTGCTTTCCTCCTGTGGCCACACCACAAGAGCACCTGCAGTAAAAAAAAAAACTGGCATTCATGCTCTGAAAGGCACCGCATGCCTCTGTTGTTAGCCAGAATAGTGTCTGCCCTTGGCTTTGCCTACCCAGCTCCTATCACAGCGAGAAGATTACAAAGGTAAGAGCTTCACTTTTGAATATGAGTTCACGTAGAGACAGGTCTGAGCACTCATCCACAGCATTTTTTTTCCTCTAAAGGAAGTGAAAATATGCTTAGGAAGAYGGCTATCTGTGGTATCCTTCAAAGTAGTCTTTGACTCTAGGCACATTTACCTTATTTATTTTGAAGTCTGTTATGGAATTCCTGTGAAAGCTTCACACTGTGACCGGTTCAGCTCATGTATAGGATTATCTGATTTTCAAGCTGAATGTCAGAGGAAAAAAAAAAAAACTATTTTTTTTTCTTGCCTGTGCAAAAAGTAGTCTGGAATTTGACCATTTCTGTATCCCCAGGGCAGACTTGAACTAGAAACCACACTGAAGTGTGCAAAGAGGATTTGAGCAGGGAGAAATTGATGCTGTCTGGAAGCAGTGAACTGGGCAATCCATTAAGGAAGACAGCTGTTAGGCCAAGAGAGTTTCCTTGTCTCCCAATATGTAATGTGACAGCTGAGCTGGGGAGCAGGCTGCGCGTGAGCCTGCAGCTGCCGCTGTCGAGGGCCGACCAGCCGTGGCAGTCGAGGAAGGTTGGTGAAATTCTCCATCATCTGCTGTGTACATTAACTCTTCCTTTCCTAGATATGTGTATGTCGCTATTGAACTGGTCAAAATGTTTGTTCAGTCTGTGATTGAGAATTATTAGGGAGAGTGAGTGGTTTAATAATTAGGGAATTTTCTCTTCTGAAGCCTACAGCTATGTGGCTGGCTAAAGTATTAGTGGTTTTAGCTCTGTTCCCCAGTGGATTGTTAGACRCATTATGTATTTGCCATATTGCTTTCATTCAAAGACACCTTAAAGTTCAATGCCTACAAATATGAACTCCGCTCATGGGGGATCACTAAGAGATAGTCATTAGGTCAAAGCTCCGTGCGCCGCAAAAAACTATTACACTCCTAAGGAATTTCAGAGCGACCAAATCGCATTCAGAATGTTAACTTATAAACACTGCTTATTATTAGAAAACGCCCTGTATCTTCAGAGGACTTTTTTTTAATAGTTTCTTCTGAGTTGGTAGATGATACCTTATATAATGAACACCTTCAGATGGTTTATCCTTAGTCCCTCTCCCAGCCTTATGCCTTCTTTTAGCATTCATGCATATCATTACTACCTTAACTAGCGTGCCTGGAACGCAATTCCACATGTTCATTAAGCTCTGAGTTAGAAAATTGAATATCTTTTTTTTTTCCTGATATCCGTATTTGCCCCTGTCTCTTACCATATGTGCAGACCTGAAAATTAACAGCCCAGTTTTCCATTACTTATACCACTTAGGAATGTTTAGCCTTCATTCTTCCTTTGTTTCTGATTCTAAATATCTTATAGGTAAAGCAGGCATATCTACAATGTTTGTTACTTTGTAATAGAACCTGTAGGTTTTATTTGTGCCATTTAAAACATGTTTGCACAGATCCTCTGGTGCAGAGTCTGTTATGGTGAGCTTGATTGTAACGTCTTTCCCAGCTTCTTCAAAAAGGTTTTAAATATGATGTATCTTCTAGGAAGCAAAGACAAAGTTTGGAATAAAGACATGAAGGTCTGTATTTTAGGCAGCCTTTTTGTCACTGACTTTTCAATGTTTGCTTGTCAACAGTTTCCCTTGGGGTGTCTCCAGAATGCCTTGATTGGCAAAGCTCCAACTATCTTTCTTTGGTTGCCCAGTCTAAATTGAAATTCCTGTTTGCCTGTCGGACGGGAAGGGGAGTTGTTGCAAAGGTTGATCTCGGGGTTCACCTGTGTGGTACAGGATTGTGCAGAGGCAAATATGGACAAGAGACTGGAAAATTTTCAGTGTGGATAAAATGTATGTCATCATTTCCTCCCAGTCCTGTATACAGACAGCTCCTTGCAGTCACACACGTGCCAAAATCTGTCAGAAAGRTGGTTTCTCTGGAGGGACCTTCTAAGATCTGTTGGACCGCAAACGATCATCTTACACGTGAATCTTATTTATCCCTTAAGGATTTCACTTAAAAAACAAATAGCAAACCGAAAAAAACCCTAAACAAACAGAAAAGTTGCATGTGGGGAGGAAAGCTTGTATAAATGTAAACTTCAGTTAGGCCCAATCACACCTACAGAAAAGTTTTTTTTTTTTTTTTTTTTTTTTTTTTTTTTTTAACTTCTAGAAGAACTTCTCAAACCTTGGAAAGTCTCTGAAATATGCAGGTAGATTCACTAACGATTTGTCAATCAGGAAAGATGAATCCCTATCAAGTGTCTTTTGGCAAGTTCCGTGTGAGCTCTCATTAAGATATGTTCATTCTGGATTTACTTCTGTTCAGAAGCATTTTGGAGTTACTCACTAACATTCATTTTTTGTGTGTCATATGTTGTCATCACTTACCTTAGGTCAAGCAGCAGCTTTTATATCCTGCTTTCCTGTGTCTCGCTAGCCATGTGTCTGGTATGGGACTTCTTGCTGCAGCCAGTGTGCTTTGGACATGTCAGTTGTATAAACAGAACAGGGATAGGTGTTGCTTCCTTTGGACCCTGAAAGTTGTGCTGGCAGTGCAGTGAGCCTTGAGCTGAAGTGACTTGCTTCCAGTAGAAGAATAAAAGTCTTAAAATAATGGAGGCCTGAATCACATCGAGAAGTAAGGTGACTACTTCTTTCAGAATCTAAACATAGGATTACTGCTCCTTCCCTCCCCTGAATTCCAGAAAATATGATTTGTCTCTGATTATGGATGGGTTGAGTTTTTTAAAGCAAATACTTTTAAATGGGTGGTTTCTTTGGTATGTGGAAAGAAAATAAATATATTTGAAAGGGCTGAGAATTTAACCCCAGGGAAGTGCTAAGGAAAAGCTAGATAAATACTTGAACTGATTCTATAAAGCTTTTGAGTGACAGGTTCAGCACAGTTTCCCCATTTAATTTAATGACATTTAGAGTCATCACAGAGTTCTTAAGATCTTGTCAGGGCTGGTCTGTGGAAGAGAGACACAACTACAGTAGTGCCATAACAGGAGCTGAAAGTCGGAAGGATACAGATGCAGGCTCTGCTGCGGGAAAAACCCAGCCCCCCGGCGTGTTGTGCCCAAGCTGGCACTGCCTGCAAGGCTTTGCTTTTCCTTCTGGTTCCTCTAATTGAGGCTCTCCCTACTTTTCACTATCAGCCCCTGAAAAGTTTTCCTCCATGTTCTCTCTCCTCAAAACAACCCCCATCTACACCAGGGGCATATTAGCAAACAAGAAGCAAGCTGCAAGAGCCCCTCACTTAGCAAACCATGCAGCGTCTTCCAGCATTTTAACCAAATGTTACCTACATCACCCAACTCACAAGGACAAGTGTTGTCCCAATATTTTTTTAAGCTGTAAGAGAAAAAAAATGGAAGAAACACTGAGAAATTAATGAAATAAATCATATTTCGTGCCTGGTTGGTATTGTACAACCTGGCCAGGAGCTGTCCCTGACTTAATGCTTTAAAAAAGCTCATGCAGGCTTCTGTTATGAATCAGAGACCTGATCTTGGGAAGAAAGGAAGGAGGTTTGCAAAGGAAGGTGGCTCGGAGGGCTTTAACTCCCCACATCTCCTAGTGGGATGTCAGTAGCCTCCAGCGACACTATTGTTTCCACAGGTCTCTTTCCTTCGTGTTTACAACATTTCTCTTGACCGCTGAGAAGTAGCAAGTTTCCAAGGGCTTGGGTTGATTTTTTTTTCTTTCCTCCTTCTTCTTTCAGCAGCACCCAGAAGTCTGGCACCTTACCCTGACCTTGTAAGTCCACAAAACTGGCCTGCAAATTAAATGGAAACAGATTCTCCCTTGAGAGTCCAGCTCTCTCCTACTCCTGATTGGGCCAGAAACACTGTGAGAACAGATTTCCTAGCAATCTTCTGGCACTTTCTATTCCAATTCCAGCCAAAACCAGAAAGGTTAAAAAAAATCTATAGGAAGTGGTAGGAGGGGAGAGCACTGGATATTTTAAAAACACAAATTATTCAAGGTTTTGAAAAAAGAGTTTTGGGTCAGAACCATCTGACTGGTTCATCCACTCCTCTTATAATGCCTGTGTTTATTGCAGAGCTCTGTGGTTTCCTTCTTCCAGGCCTGTTCGTTATCTGGGCTGGCGCAGTGCCTGCCTCTGCTTCCCTTCCCCCCTGTGCACCTTCGTGTCCCCAGCCTCTGGGTCCTGCACAGGCAAGTCTTAATTCTTCAAACACTTGACTATTTTGTGATTTGCAGCTACTCAGGGGTGCCCTTTGCAGGCTGTTGTGCTCAGCCCTCCCTGCTTTGCCTTCAGTTTGGCTTGTGATTTATTTATTTATTTCCTCCCCTCTGGCTGCCCTGAAGTGCTTAAAGAGCTGCTGACAGCCCATGGAAAACTCGGCGAAACATTCCATGCAGAGTGCCTGCTTGCCTTCGGCATCCTTTCCTATGCCACATTCATTTTTATAGGGAGTAGCTGAGAATTGGGTTTTGGTTCATCTGCTTCTGGTATTTTCAGACATAACCCGCAGATTTGGCCCCACCTGCTCTTATCACAGAAGAATCAGCTGGAGCACAATCTTTCCTGGGTCCAGCCCAGCCCTTTAGCCCTCTGACTATTTCCACTGTTTTTTTTCATAAAGCTCTGGACTTCCAATCAGCTGCACGAGCCAACTGCTTCCAGCTTTTCCTAGTTCTCTTTCTCCCCAAAGTTCTCCAGACAGCTAATCCCTCTCTCTAAATTGAGCTCCTTCATCTTTGATGGTTGGCTGGGTTCCCTGCTAGCCACTTGTTCCCTTTCCTGTTTTGAGAAATACGAGGGCAGAGCCCCTGATGTTTTTATACCCAGATTTTTATTTGTGAAGTAGATAAGCAGAAATTTTGCAGAGGGTTAAGGAGGTATCAGGTTACACAGTCATGGCTTTGTACTTCTCCTGTTCCTCACCTTGACCAAGGCAGCAGTGACTCCCATGTAGAATTAGGCACTTGATTGTAAGCCACAATGCAAGACACTTAGCAGCTCAGAGAAAGRTGAGGTGACAAACAGGGGCCACCCTGTCATGGGCTGCCTTTTGTGACAAATCTGGAGAGAAGGTGTCATTCCTGGTTAAGAAACTTTAGTAGGCTGGTCCATCTGTAATGATAATGCACTGGCTATTTTTTTTTTTAATGCAGCTGTCACAAGCACAGTAGRGCTGAAGGTAGAGACAGCATGCAGACAGCATGTAGCCCAGCCCTTTTCAAATACTACCAACACATGTTGAGGACATTTTTGAGACCTTGCTCAATATCTGCCTAGATTTGGGGGAAATTTGCTGTTGAGAAGGGGAGGTCAGCAATCTGGAACAGTTTTGAAAWTCTTGTCCCCAGTTTCTTGGAACCACATAGACTGTGCAGCTACATGTGGATGCTTGCCTGTGCCCTATCACTGTGTACATCACTTTAAGGTGCAGAGCCTTCCCTCTATATCACTTCCGTGTTGACACAAAATATTACAAAGCAAGAGAATCCAGTTTAAAGTTACACTGCTGATTACTTCAGAAGTGAATGTGATGGTTTTCAAAGTGTGAAGTGGTGACTTTCAAAGTGAGGAGCTTTGGCTTTGAAAACCGGTTGGGTGCTTTACATACCAAACTTTTAACCAGGTGCCCTTGTCTATGCTCTTCTAATATCCTTCCTACTTCACAATGTCTAGTTCAGGCACTGGAACTGACCTTTGTTCTCTGATTTTTTTTTTTTTTTTTTTTTTTTTAATGCTGGGATAATGGAAGTTCTACTGCTGCAGTAAAAACTATGTTGGATTTTATTTTGAAAATATTTTCTCTGTGTACTCCCATTTCTCAGATTTTATTCCAGAACAATTTTAAGGATTGCAACCACTGCAGGAGTCCCTGCAAATCTTATGACTGGATCTCATGACAACAGCCTCTTCAATGTTGTTGATTAATCTTTGTTCTTTTGAAGGTTAAGAAGTTTGCACAAATAAGAAAGCCCTTTCTATTACTCAATAACCAATCCAAGTTGCATCCTAATACTACAGTGGAAAATTTGACTGTTGTGGACCAAAAGAATCTAACCGTGTTACCAAAGACATTATGCAAGACTAAATGAAGTTACATTTTCTTCAGACTATTCAACTCTCTGCATAATTTACTTAGTATTTTAATCATCCTTTTGAACAGTCCTTACTCTCTAAAAGGTCAGAAGTAGCCTAAAAATAGTTACCATCATCTAATGGCTGCTTTGCTGGATATGAGATTTGATTCCCAATAGACAAGATTTTCACATCATAAAACTGTAGTTATCCCAGTAATAATTAGCATCCTTGTGGATGGTCTGATATAGAAATGCAAAGCTTGGCTGTGTAATCTTTGCTTTCAGAAAGTGCTATTTATATGGTAAGCTCTTTGGGGCAGGGACTGTCTAGTGTTATGAATGCTTCATACAACTGAGTCTTGAATTGGTTGAGGCCTGAAGGCACAAGTCTAATTCCAAGAATAGTATGATTAAATGGATGTGGAGACTAAGCAACTTTCTCATTCCTAGACATGATGTCAGAACRAGATTGAGGTGAAAGTGGGAGAACTTGTACTGCTCAGACTATCTGCTGCTTCGATAGAAACAGGACTTCATTCTCTAGGTTTATCAATGGGTCCCTGTTAATGGGTACTCTCAGTTCACTTAAGCTGTATGTTCTTTCTGAGTACAGGAATTGCTCTTAAAATCTTGAAATAGACTAATTACATCTTCAAAATGCTGACAAGAGAAAAGTTTGGCTTGTTTTGATTCTGCAGTGAATGTTGTGGATGCTGCTTTGATTCTGCAGTGAATGTTGTGGATGCTGCTGGTTGTTAGTAAAGAAGGTACATGCAATAGCAAATACCAAGCATTAAGTTCATTGTAAGCTTAGGGTTAAGGCTTGAGAAGATACTAAGTGAGCCAGATCTGCTCACAGGAAATGAAGATCTTTTTCTATGCTTTTTTGACTAGAAGAATAAAATACAATCTTATATAACTCYGTTACTTGATCAGGATGTGCAGGAGAAATGAAGACAGACCTGGCAGACAACCTTATAGACATTAATTTTAAGAGTCAAATACCCAGACATTAACTGGATCCAAGAAAGTGATAAATATCCTTCTGCCTTAAAACTGAAGCATCATTGTTTCCATTATCCAAGATCTTATATTCACCCATTCAAAGCAGGACAGAGAATTAGTAATGAGGAGCTGAGATGACCCACAAACTACTAAGGTCCRTTGGTCTCCTCCTTTCCTCCAGTTCTCTGCACCTCAGAATCTTATTCCTTGAAGACTTTCATTAACGTATTTACAGACTGGAATTTGTAATAATATTTCTGATATTTGTTACCTAATCCCTGTCTTTTTAAAGTTGCTATTTGTTTTCCTTCCTCTTTCTTTGCACCTAGCCTCTAGGAAGGTAGGAGAAAATCAGGAAACCTACCTTTCTAATCCTGAGCAGATGAGAAAATTCATGCCTGACTCCAGAAGTTAATCTGGTTGGTTCAGAAACCTGGTCCGACAGTTGCAGTGCTACCACCCAGTGGGCAAGGCAGTCGGCAGTGAGAACACCTGTACCTCCCGAAAGCTTAGGGGAGAGGCAGGGGCTGAGACTTCCTTGTCCCTTCTGCTCCACTAGCGCAGCTCTACTGGGACAGACCGAAGGTCTGCCTAGTCCAGCATCTTGTCTCAGATAAAGGCCAATAGTTTAAAAACATACACAACAATAAAATGAGTGTGGGCTGATTCTCCTCTGCTAGCTTTCCTGAGCCATGTCACTCTCTGAAAATCTGCTCTGCTCTTACAATCTCTTAGCTTGCATGTTTCCTTCGTGCCTTCTGAGCAGAAGAAGGAAAGGTAGGTGGTCCCACTATGCAGCTAGTCTCTTCACAAATACTTGTAAAACCAAGAGAGGAAATACAATCAGAATGAAGATTTTAGACAATTTAGTGCTTATGCAGGAATCCACTTGATTCCTGTTGCTGCTGTCAGTAAATAATGTGGACCAGTTGGGGGAACCACTGCCACGGTAGTCACATACCTGTAACAGAAATGCATCACCTGCCAGCAAGAATAGGGATAGATATTTGCTACTGAGCATGCGTCTCTAGTGCARTGTGTGCATCCCTGAAATAGAAATGAATAAGCTTGTATCTGAATTGGAAGAATAAAGGTGTTTGTGTGTATATTTATGTATATATCACAGGAAACTAGGTCTGTGCTGTTTGCTGTACTCACCTATGTAYACAACTTTTAATTCCTGGAACAACACTGTTCAGTGCCCTTTAGAGCTRTCACAGGCACTATTAGAAACACAGTGCAGACACTTTACCCTAATTTTATAAAATGGGTTATATTTCAAAATGCATTTAACTATTGGTTAGTGAACCCTCCCCCCTTTCCAGCCAGACTCTGCTTTAAGACGCATGCTTTTTAGCATTTCTGAAAAACATCATTTGTCTRCACCTGTCTTGACTCCCCTTCCTCCCCCAGGTTGGATCACGATACTTTAACAGATTAAATAGCTGTACATTGAACATAAAATTGTGTTCAACACTTTGTTTGCTAATGTGTTTGGATATGACCTCTTCCAGCCTGAACAAGACTACAGWGAGAATGGAGCTTAATAATGAAGTAGAATTGTAGAGGAGATGCCACTACAGGTCATTTTGTCCTAAACTGTTATTCAGGCAGGACTGAATATAACTCCGATTTCTACTTCTGAAAGACTATTTGACATTTCTTTCTTCTTCAGCAGTCAAACTGGTTTGTAGGCAGATGCTGATGCCTTTCCTTTTATACTGAGCAAAAGCTATTGCAAGAATAGATAGGAGTCCTTGATACCCATCGAAGTAATCACTTCCTCTTGCATCCAGGCCTCACCAGCACAGGTCAGTGCATCAATGTTCAGCTTAGTCTTGTAAATGAGTAGCTGTTTAAATTCATACAGCTTCTAATATGCCCTGGGCCAGCAGTCTTCAGGTGCCCTCATGCCTGCCCCTTCTCTTCGATGTGCTGTGGTTAACCCTTTTCATGCACCCGCATAGTGGCACTTGTGCCAGCAATGCTGTGCACTTGCCAGGAACAGATCAGCCTACGCCAACACACTTCCCAAAGCAGGGAGTCAGCCATGCGCTCTCAGCTGTTTCCTTTTGTTGTTGCTGTTTTAAATGTCATTAGTGAGGCATGACAGTATTTTTTTTCTGAGGGGTTTTGATGGGATTTGTCATGGTCTAAGGCACGATAAGATATTTTTCCTCTGATATACTACCGTGTATCACTGGCACTTGGGCATTTCCCCTTTCCTCTGGGAACCATTGAACTTCAAGGAGCCATCAGTTCCTCTCTCTGGCCAGTGGCAGCAGCTGGTAGAATATGGGTACATTTATCTTCATTTGATGTTCCTTGTGCCCTGCCTGCCCTGTGGTTTTGGGCTGTGTTTTGTTTTTCCTTAACTTGTGTTGCTGTTTGACAGTGTAAATAGTTAGAAGGGTCTACACAAAGGCTGTCACATGGGTAAAGCTAAYGATCCCTTAGTTATGATCCCTAGCTATCTTGATCTGGCAGTGGAAGCAATTTAAAGAGTGAAGTGCATATTAAAATGACCTCTACTGCATGTGTCTGTACTCAGTAATTGATACAGATTAGCTAGGAGTTAGTGTAGCCTTTGATAATAGATTAATCCTGGAAAGCTGGGATTTCCCCCTACCTCCTTGAAGTATTGCTGCAGCTGAACATAGATTTGGGATCAGCTCAGAACAAGAGTCAATGGTTGCTGTATGTCTCTGTCCTCTGCAACTTCCCTTTACCCCAACTCCTGAAAGAATCYGTGCGTATACAAAATTTCCTCTGAAAGGGACAGGTGCTATGCAATTATAATGGTATGTTTTAACAGAAAGTGCCCTCAGAATAATGTCCTAAAAGGCATAAAAGCAACCTAATRGTATGTAAGAGTGAATGGAGTCCTAGGTTCAGTTTGTTATATATTGCAGTGGAAAGAATGTGAGGATGAGCATCCATACATTTGTCCTAGGAGCCAGCAGCAGTAATTCTCTATATAAGGCTATGCAGTTCAGGAGTGCAAATGTTCTTGGAAACGCATGCATGTACCAGTAGAGGGCATGCAGGCTTCATTAAATGTGCTAATTAATAAATCTCAGAAGTAGGTAAGAGTCCACCTGCATCTGCAGTGTTCCCAGACAAAGTGCTCATTCAACTGTGCGGAAACTGCTAATGCCAACAGACTTGTATTATCTAAAGTAGGCAGGAAGTGAGGGGGCATAAAGCACGTGTTTGGAATTACATAATCTGTAGTCAAACTGTGATCATATTTCATGTTCGTGCTTAGTCAGACTGTGGCAATGATTAGGGTTGACTAACAGTTACTGTACCTCTCATTTTTTCCATTGTGTGGCATCTGCTAGCTCTGTTCATCATTAAAGTCTCCATCTAGGCAAGTGACTTGTATTATGGATCAGACCCATAATGAACTAGAGGAAATCAAGGAGAGAGAGTCAGTGGTTTTTATAATATATTAGCTCAGGATTATTGGGAAAAAATGAACTTAAAGGGAAAGCTATCTACGTTTTAGAAATGAAATCAAAGATAAATGGTACAGTAGAATCTTTGGTTTTATCCTGCCCAGTGCACTTGCAGTACATTCATAATCTTCATAAAGGAGAAAATGAATTGGTAGAATAGGCTGTTTTATGATAATGTCCCATATGTTATCAGATTCATGCAGGCAGAATCACACTAATGAAGAGAAATTGCAGTTTATGTAGGGCTTGCAGGCCTCGCTTAGGCAGATTAACAGTGGCTGGGGTAAGAGGCAGCACACAGCTTTGGCAGGGTGCCCAAGGACTAATCAATGCAGATGGAGTCACAGGGACTGCGAGTCTGATTCCCAACAGTTTCATCTCAGAGCAGGAATGACTGTATCCATCAGTGCTCCTTGATAAGACAGCCTTTAAGCTTGTGGTAAGAATGAACCCGTTCTGGGAGGGAGAGGCTGAGCAATACTAAAAGCAATGACTCCGCATGTGGTGCAGGGGAGAGGTGGGTGTTTAATTTTAGCTGGTGACCTGATTTCATGCTGAATGACAAGTATCTATAGGAATCCTCCAGGGCCAATCAGTTGCTGTGTTAGTGAAGCTTTTGGAGAAATGCATTTAATTTTACACAAGTGATGCCTTTAAGGAAGCAATTATGATTTTAGCTCTCAGAAGTTTCAACTGCTTCAGGTTGATTTCAATTAGTACTAAACTGAATGATTTCTGTATTCCATGTTGCTAAAAGTGAAGTCTAACACTACTGTGTATTTAACGTGGCACACWTTAATGTTCTGAAATACCCTGATTTTCCTCTGTGTCATTTAAGTTTTTCACCAGTAGGAAAGCACATTTGATGCAGAATCAAAATGATTGAAGTCCTTTTGCATTTGCCTGCACATGCAAAAGTGAGGTTTAGAAAATGAAGCAGCTGCAGAGCCTCTTCATTTAGGAGCTTGTTTACACAGTGTTCTCCCTTGTGGCTTTGTGCTTGAGGGAGGTGTTCTTGTGACCCTGGAGAGGGCTTTCTTTTTTCAAGAGAGTGACTGGGAGAGGTCCCTCRGTCCAAAGATTGAGGGCCTCGTCATGGAAGATGCTCATGAAAAAATAGGAGAGTTGGGCTCACACACAGGGCAGATGCTTCACTTCTTGTTGGTGATAGAATCCTGGCCACTCTGACTGTTAGTCAGTGGGAGTATTTCTGTTGGTGTGGTGTATTTCTAATCAAAAATCAAGGCTGCTTTCAGTCATGGGTTAACATCATTTTGTCCTGTATTATTCAATGTTTAAATAGAAAGGAGTAAGGCTTTTAGTGTTGCTAATAACACATGGCAGCACACTCAGCTGTTTTGTTCATACTCAGTTCTGCTGCTATTGCTTGCTTATGTAGGTAGGGTCTGGATCCAGGTCTAGTTCATGCCCATCTTTCCATAGTTGTATTGATTAACGTAAAAGTTCAAGTTTGAAGATCACTTTGCGTTATCCCTCCTCTGCTTTTGACCTTAGTAAGAAAAGCTAGACCCAAAGGCCATGCTCTGTGGATTTGGTTTGTTTGTTTTCTATGGCTAGCTGCTGACTGGAACCTCATCTGCACGTTTGTATTGGCTTTTTATTTTCAGTTGTCTCTGAATCTGTCCAGTGATTAGTTTGTTGACAGATGGCTTTTTCCCTTGAATAAGATACAGTGACTAGATGTTCTGAATGTCCCAGAAGGGCTCTGGCGTTTGTCCTCGGGACAAAGAAAAACACCCTGGCATTTTCTGCCTTCACTGAATCTGCCTTTCATTTGTGTATTGTATGGATTCCTCTAAGGATACAGAGAGAAAAATGTTAAAATACAATTACACCAGGAAAAAGCAAAAAAGCTCTTTACTCAGTGTACCTGCTGTTTCTGTGTATTGCAGTTCACATTTACTTGCTTCAGTAAGTAAATACGATTTTTACCATGGTTTGAAGCTAACATAACAAACAGAGAGAAGGATAGATTTGATTCCACTTGCTTTGTTGTGATTAAGTTCCCATTTCTTGCACCTCTGCAAATGGTTTGAGGCTCTGAGGTTGCACAAACAATGCARACTGCACAACAGAGAGACAACGGGGTTTTCACAAGGGTTTAGTGGGAGCTGCAGGACATTTCCTCAGTGGTGATGTTCAAGGAGAAAATCTGACTCTCAGTCTCCAGTTGGAGCTTCAGTCTGCAGATCTGGCACCTAAGGGAGAGGAGATGCCTCTCCCTGTTGTTGATACGTTAACTGGTCTTGAAATGGAGTCACTGAAATGCATTGAAACGTGGTGTCTTGCGATGCTAGATTTGGTCCCTTTTCAGAAAGGAAAAGAAGCTCAAAATTCTGGTACTTTAGATAATCTCTCAATCACACCTCTCACGAAACAACTTTCCAAGGGCATCCTTTCTTTTAGTGGCTGCAGATGAAAACAGCCTAATCTAAATAAAGCACTGACAGAACCTATTCTGCTTCTGTAGCTGAGTACTAGGGACAAATCCCCCCTTCTCCCCAGGGATGCTGCTGTGCACAAATCCACCCTCTACCTTTTATTTTCCCACCAAATTCTTCAGTTTTGCAGCATGTGAGTCAACTTGTAAAATGACTCACAAGCTCTGTTCCAGCCTTCTGAACTGGGAGCCCAATTAAAATACTACTTGTGATGCACATATTGAAGAGAGCGCAAAGTGTCTGTTCCTGAGTGTCAGCCATTAGCATAGCAGATCTGAAGGCCTGACTTGAGCTAATCTAGTACTTGCCAGCAGGAAACTTTGTGTTTAATTAAGATATGAGTATATATTTTATTTGTATTTATATTGTATTTTTTATTTCAAAAAATATTTTGAAATTTTGATTTAGTTAAAAATACATATAATTAAAATATACCAATTTATCTATCAAAATTGATTTTATATATATATATAATATGATAATTGTTCGATAAAATTTTTTATTTATAGGACACTGAAAAGATTTTTCTTCTCTTAGGTTTAACCTTTAATGTGACTGTGAGACTTTTCTCATGTGTGGACAGGTCTCCCCTGAAGAGCTAGGCAGGCAGTTCTTAATCATTCTTCAGCCTTCAATAAGCCCTTACATCAGGACTGGCCAATCTTTCTGACATTGCTGCCTGCATACCAAAAACCTCTCTGGAAGGTGTTCTCAGGGAGGAGGAGGCTATAGCACTGCCGCAGCACCAGGACCGAGTGTGAGTGTGCTGCAGGCCCCAGAGTGATCAGCCCTGCTGACACACTTCCTTTTGTAGGTRAGGACTCGGTCAGGCTACAGGTCATGGTGACATAGTCCTAGCGTCGGACCTGTGTTTTGACTGTCGGTAAGTCATATGCAGTTCAAAAYCATCGTCCACACCTGCACTTAATCACTAGAGCAGCCCCTTGGGCCAGCCAGCTAAGGCCTCCAGAGGCAGAGCACGTAAGCTGAAAACCATCATCCGAGCGTAGCAAAGATGATGTCTGTGGTGTTCACACGCGGCCCTTTAACTCGTGTTACTTTCCAGCATACACAGCACAGCTCTTTTACCTCCAAGACATTTCTATAGCATCACTGTGACCCTAAGGCAAGGAGGTGAGAGCTGCAGCAAAAAACAAGGCTCCTGCCTAGGAGAAACACCTGAGGAGATGTTTCAGAGGGTGATTGCTCTCTCTTGCTATCTCGTCTCTCCAGCCATGGCCTTTATTTCAGATGCTTCTGTGTGGTTCATGCAGAAGAAAGGTCACTTTCTCCTCCCTGGTGCCATATCACTATCATAATTTATGCCTGGTTTTCAGAACAATGGGTATAAAAGGGCAAAGCCTGGTGATACCCTGCTACCAATCTTCTCTTGTTGAGCAACAAAATTAATCTCACATTTAACTCTTCTGTAAAGGGATTCACTAACAAAAGCAATAACTTTAAATGAGGAATATTTAAATGAACAGTTATAATTCCTTAAGTTGTTACTAAAAAAGCAAAATGATTACACTGTGTGGAACTGCGTGCACAGAAATACATTTTTCTTCAAATACAAGTCTTAATTATTGTAAAACTGAAGCCTCATCTCTGTCCTACCATACTTTGTGCACATTTGATGTGTGTGATTGTTACCGCTTACTAGTATGTAAATAACATATATGAATAATTGCCAGTAGGTGGTAGTGTGTGTTTTTCAGAGAAGTTTGTAAGTTAGTATTACAAATGTTTAATGTTTGAGTTGATGTAGAAAGATCCTGTCATCTTTAGTGTATGATCTCAAAACATCACTGCTTTGAATTCAGTCCCTGATCTCACTGAGTTAATAGTTCTGTTTCACAAACATCAGCCCATCACTGAGACGTATTTTGATTTTCCTTTTCAAGCTTATAGACAAACCTAACTGGAACCATTCTGAACAGTGTCGATTAGTGTGAGCCCTGAGAATTCAAATACATACATTCATCGGAATTATTGGATTGCTCTCTAGTGTTTCTTTGCAAGAGGTGATTTTTGACAAATAAATGAATTATTTTACTGATTTATAAACTTAGACTTGCTCTGTCACAGAAGCTGTTTTGAGAATTCCTGGAAGAGCTTACTGGATACAGTCATTGGACATCCGTTTTTTTTCTGCACCTCAGTGTTACCAAAAACATCTACAACGTCAGCATGCTTTATAAAGAAAGGAAAGAAGTGAGCATCTGGAGAAGACTAGGGTTTCTGGTGAAAGCCATCACTTCCTTGGCTCCGATGCTATTCCTTGCTGAAAGTAGCCTMTAGAGAGTTAATGCTGTTGCCCCAGCTCATCACATAGGAGGAGATGGATGTTCTCCCCTGTGTGAGAGCAGTTGCTACGAGCGGTCCTATGAGCTTGGCTCCGGTTGCCTGGCTGGACGTTCGTCCTTCCTCAGGTAACGAGCAAACCGCTTTTGCAGCCCAGTTGGGCTCTCTTATTGCCGTTGCTGTGCGGGCGGAAGGGAATGCATTTCTGTTTGGCGGAAGGAGGAGATGCCAGTGGTAAAGATTCTTGCTGTGGTGGTGTCTGCCAGGAAGCAAGGCAGGGGTCGGGAAAGGCTCTACAAATACTTCTGCAATAACTCAAAGGCAGTTAGTGTTTTGGCTGATTTTTCCTGGGGTGTGTGAGACTGCTTTCCTCTGTGCAGGTGGCTGATTCACGTGGGGCTTCCTTTTTCTTTCTTTTCTTACTTGTTTCCTGCTCAGCAATTGTTGCTCACATCTGTAGCGCTTTTACTCAGCCTGGCAGTCCTACTGAATGCAGTTAGGTTATTTGTGCAAATGCTTTTCATCATGAATGTGGTCTGCAGAGTCAGACCTTTTGCTTTTTCCTTCTGCTTCTAACCTGTCCCTCCCAAGTTTCCTTTCTCATTGTTTTTCCTTTCACTTGTGTCTGCCTGCAGTGCAAGCAAGCAAGCAGAGAAGGAAGTGGGGGAGGGGGTTTCTGCAGGGGTTTCAGGGCAAATAGCTGCACCACTCATAATTCCTCAAGCAGATTAGGCTGCTCTTGGCATGCAGTTAGGCTGAAAGTCACTCATAGCCAGATAAAGCGAATGTGTTTGTGCCACCAGTGTCCATAAGCTACAATGGCAAGAAGTGTGGTTAAGGGAAGGACGGGATGAGAAATGGGGCCTTCCTAGAAGCAGTATTAGCAGAGCCCAGACAAGCTGTGCAGAGGAGATGTGTCTGGTTCAGGTTGAACAGATTCCTGTTGAGCTGAGGAAGCTGTGTAGTCCTGCTGCGTGTGGAAGGCTTGGTGAACCATGTTACCAAAACAGACAAGGATCCACCTTCAATGGCGAGTCCTGGCTTCACTTCATCGCAGTTTGATTGACTTCTTCGCATAAGATTTTTTTGTCTCAGTGTGTTACTTATGCCCTCCATTAATGAAATAAAATGCAACGTGATGTAAATAGGTGTTGAAGGTGACCACGTGAGCTTGCAGCCTGTTTGCAGTCCTGTGCAGCCACGTCCAACTGCTCTGGGACAGAGGTCAGATACAGTTAAACCTTCCTTGTTTGCCTTCCTGTATTATGCATTGTTCTCCACCAGTCCCCTTGGGCTGTAAATTGACTGTGTGCTAGAAAGTGAGACAGAATCRGATTTTGCTAAGAAAGAATTCTTATTAACTGAAAATGGTATCAAATTAGACATCCAAATTTGGAGTCCGTTTGGAAAACACTGACCTTAATATTTCTGTTCTACTTTCTTTGTCTCAAGTGGTAACTTAAACTCAAGTGAGAAACATCTGTGTTACCCTTATGTGTTTCCCCCCCACACACTCCCCAATATATAAGTGTACCCATTAGTATAACAATAACAGAAAACAGAGTAGTGAGAGCAGGTTGCATGCTAGGAGATTGACTTTCATGAGAAATGTAGAATACTGAAGGGAGGGTCTCAAGGGGTGTTGAAGGCTGGTTGTGTCATGTGGAAGGAAAGAAGCCCTGAACCTCAATAGTAGAGATGCATTACAATAAAATAAGAACAGAGATGTTAATTAAGTAGTTGAGGACAGTAATGCCTGAGGCTTTTTAATTGTGCATTATCTGTATAGAAACTAATGGTCCATCCTGGAGCAACAGTACCTCTGCTGGATGTTTCTGTTTGTTCTTGTTATTCAGTGCATTGGTGACACCATGCTGTGTGGTGATAGGACTCTACACTCCTATTCCGTTTTCTATTCAGAATTAAGGAGAAGAGTGGGAAGTGGCCTTACCAATACACACCATATATAATCTGTGAATGAGTGCAAAATATGAGCCAGTTAGGACATTATTTCTCTAACAGAACTAACTCAACAGCATTACAGCACTTTTAAAAACATATATACCTTCTGGAACTAGGTATAAAATGGGGTTGTATACAGGTGTACCCACATCTCATGTATACTCATCTGCTCCCTACAAATTCCGCTGAGTATGACTGCTGCCTTTATCCTTATCTAGACAATCCAGAACTGGGGCACAGTACTAATGYTTTTTCATCCGTGCCCCAAAGTGCTTTTCCTCTAGGATCATTTTTCCCTTTTAAATTAAAATGGTCTCAAAACTAAGAACAAAAACTAAGAACATCATAACTGTTATTTCCATCCTCCTTTCAACATTTTCTTTCTGTCTAGTGTTCAAAGCACATTCTCTGCACTAATCTCCAGGAAAAAAAGGCCTTTGGACTTTCAGTCTCCCAGTAAGCTTTTCTGAGGTGCTAGTTTTACTTTATTAATACCAAGCCAAGTTATGTGCCTACAAAGTTAGCAGGTTTTATACTAGGATGCAGACAAAGTGTGAGTGTGACACACTTCAGTTCATACCCTCCCTCCTTGCTGATAGAACTGCAGAACCCAGGAATCCTTGACAAGGCAGATTTGGTGAGGCTGAGCTGGGGTTGTTTGATTACGTTTTACCAGTACCTCCGTTCTGACTGTGAGCCTTTTACATTGAGAGTGATGCAGAAGCCAGAAATAATATAAACACCTCCAGATCACTGGGTGGTAAGTAGGAAAGCTAGTTCTATCATCCAGAAGCAGATTTCACTGAACACCACCTCTTCCTGATATAGGCAGTATAAGTTAAAAGTACAATTGAGGGTTTGGGATCTTCACACTTATCTGAAGGACAGTTTGGTTTAGGAGCTGCTAAAAGGCAGTAAAAATAGAAGCTTATTATGCCTTTTTCAGAGGCTCGTCTCGGTGATTGCCATCTGAGGAATGAGGAGGTTGAATTTGCTACGTTGCACAAAGTTATGGCAGCTGTTCCATATTGCTACGTTGGAAATGAACATAGATGTCTATTCAAATCGTCTGACACTTCCAGAAAGCTTTAAAGCAATGCGTTAAAATACAACAGATCTCTAATTTGGGTCCTGAGGGATAGTCAGTACCACTGAAAGCAAATTCCTGTTTTTCCAAGTGGTCTTAAACTGCTTTGTGTCTGTTCCTTTTCCTTGCTGTCTAAGTTCTGCTTTCTGTGGCAGCCATGTGACCCAGCTGAAGTGAACAAGATTGCCGASAATATAGAAGACCGAATCCTAGACTACAACATTTTGGTAGATTTAGTCTGCTACAGTAATAAATATTTTCAGGAATTAAGCTTAAGCTGTGCTAACCTTTAAAGAAGAATGGTTCACATTCCTGTCTTCTTTAATCATAAGTGTGTGGTGTCTGAATCTTCCTAATAGTTTCTTCATCTAAAGATAAGACTGGATTTAACTGTATCTGTAGAGGGTAATGCAACCTCTTAGTATTAGGAATTTGTAGAGGTCATACTCTGCCTGTCAGCACACAATCAAATTTAACTTATGGTCCTAGTCTTGCTGCTTTAGTAACACTAATTTTTTAAAGGCTAGAAGAACTCACATAATCTAGAAAAGGAAGTACTTTGACACATGCATGATTCCCAACCTATGCTTCAGAGGTAGAAACAAAGCTTGCTTAGTCAGCTTTATTTTTTTTTTTACCATAAAATATTATTTAAAACTCTTATTTTTTTTTATCCAGTAGTTCTTATTCCGCAGAGGGAATGCGCTGTTGACATCCAAACACACTGACATCCAAAAAAGCATTTGCTTTGTTGTCCTGAATATGCCAGTTCTTCACTTGCACTGAATATTAATCACTATGGTAAATGTAGCATTATGATCTGTTCAGGAAATACTTGACTAAGCTTTATAAAGGCACTCCAGAAAAAACAGATGAAAGTAGTTTACATTTTTCTTTGTGGGTAAAATTCACCTGCCCAAAGCTCAAATAACTGTGTGACAGATGCTTCTCTTAACACCACCCCAATTCCACTGCTCTCTGTTCTATTTTGCATCCCACACACCCTGTAATGTCTTCTAAAATGCCATTTGCTTTTTCAGGGTGTCACTGGAAACTATTAAGGRCTCAGTGGGCACTGGAAAGAGCCATGTGTTATTGATTAATTTGTCCTCTGAATGAACTCTCCTGCAAAGCAGTATTTCCAAAATTCTAGATGAAAGAATTTGTATACAAATAATGTCAGGGTGAGTGCTCTCTGGGATTATATGACTATATAAATAAGCACTTCTTCAGTGCGGCATGTGGCTTTCTAATTTCCAGTAAAATGGAATGAATCACACATGACAACATCATTGCCACTAACCAGTGTGGCATGGCATCTGAAAAAGATAGCACTGGAAGGGTGTGAACTGGAGAGCAGATGCTGGGGCTTGAGACATCTTGTTTGCTTTGGCAGAATAACCAAAGTCTTGATGCTTTCCCACAATCTGCTCCAAAGGATATAGGTTTTGCTGTGCTGTATCAGATTTTTACTCTGGGAATTTGTGTATCCTGCCTTTGCCAATGGATAGCTCTTGATGCTTTAGATAAAGATAAATGCCCAGATTCCCCAAAGGGAAATTCCAAATTTTGATGGTGTTTCTTCAAGTAGGGTTTATATTACTGCAGAATTACYAGGGGAGGTTTTCTCCCTTCCCTACCAAGTCATAAAGGGTACATCTATTCAGACAAACAAAGGTCCAAGACTGCTTTCAAGTCCAGGCTCACATACCATACATATTATTTGTATGTAAGTACGTGTTTTGGTACAAGCCTTAGGCTGAGTTCACTTCAGAGGGAAAAGTCTAACAAGGTCTAACAAAGGCACAAGCCTTTCTTCCTTATGTTTGGAAAGATGAGGTCTGGATGGAGCTAAGTGCACTATAACCCACACTAGGAGCAGCTCTTGCAATCCCACCTTTTTCTAAGCAGGGCATGAGTGATTTGATTCCCATTCAGGCCAAGAACCAGMCCTGTGGCATATGGGTCATGGGATCTGACAAGTGTGAACAGTCTCTTCATTTTGAAGAGATAGCAGCAGTTCTGAGGAGATCTGCTAAAGCTGAGCAGACAGCAGCCCCTCTGACTTCCATTCCAGAGCTGTGTTTCTCTCTAGTTCCTTGGCAGTGTGGCTGCACAGGAGAAGTTGTCCTGGGGAGCTTGCTGCTGTAGTGGAACCTGAAATCAGAGGGATGTTACAGAGTTTCAAGAGGTGAAGGCCCAACTTAAAGGGATTAAAACAAGCAACTCATCTTTATTTCTGCTCTCTTGGGCCTCTAAAACTGGGGATTAAATCTGATGTTAATAATTTTGAAACTCTGAAATTTTTCACACTAACAGTCTCCAGGAAACTGGATGCATCTGTTCAAAGGAAATCTGAAAATGAGCTAGCACACACAGACTTTGTTCCTGCAGCATAGAGTTAAGATTGTCAACTTAGTAGTCATGAATGACTTGTGCTTTGTTGTATCTATCATATAAAAGGGCCTTCAGGCACTTGTTCCTTTGAGTATTTCTCAGAATGAATATTTCTTAAGTGGGGTGGAGGGAAGGAAGTAATCCCTTTTCTCCTCCTGAAACATCTGCAACCCCAGCATTGCTGAGTGCTGCATTTAGGCAGAGTTAGTGATGATGTTCTAGGTGTCTAGCATTATATTTTCACTGGTTTCTTTCCTCCCTGTTAGTGTTGTCCATACTAAGGGCTCAGTAAGAACACTAATATACGTTGCAATTTAATTCCCTGCAGATGGAGATTTCCTATGACAGAAATGCCTGTTGCCCTGGCAGTCTCCCACATCTGCTGGAGGCAGAAGAGTGTGTGCAACAATAACTCTCCCAGCAGATGTGGTTCTGTAGGGACAGTAGTGACTGTGGTACGAAAATTCTCTCCCAAAATACAGATCTGTGGGGACAGTAAGAGTCTGTGTCATTGACAACTTTGCAGCATCTGCTGGGACAGTAATGTCTGTGATACGTAAATGTACTCTGCATCTGCTGGATCAGTCAGAAAGAGATGTATTGTGTACATCCAGTTTTAGATGTGAAAATCTCCTTCAGTTTCCTTTTGTTTTGGGGATGTTTGTTTCATCTTCCTTCAAAATTAGTAAGAACTATCTGATGCAAGGAGTGCTAAAGGTCTTGGTGAGTCTTTTCCATGTAGGACAAGCTGCCAAGAAATACTGCTACATTTTCTCTTACCATAGTATTAATCATTAATGGCATCATTCTCAGTGAACAGCCGGAATATCTTCAATGATACTCTTGTGAGTGCTAATGTTTTGTGGTTGCACTGAGAGCAGCACATGAGAAATCCGTTTGCTCAGAACTGAGATGCACCATAAACACAACATTCTGACCTAGATCAGATTTCAAACATTCCTAAATACAGGTGTGCACAGATAAAGATTTTTAATTGGGGCCCATCTCTAGTTTAAATACTGCACCAGGGTTAGGAAGGATTGCATGGGGGTGAGTCAATTTTTCACCGGAAGGAACTCCATTCAAATGTCAGGGTATCTCCCTGCAACAAGGGCTGATGTTGACGTTTGTCTTGGATAGAAACAGATGCAAGAGCTTCTGTCTCAAGGTTATGCAGTATATTAACCAGATATTTTAAAACTGTGCTTCCTATAGGGAAAGAAATGAATGATGATTAATACACACCAATTAAAATCTAATCCTTCCCTACGTATGTATGTGCTGAACTTCAAATTGCAAGGCAATTCTGTGGCAAGAATTAGATATTCTTTTATTGAAGAGCACTAGAGTTATGGTCAGGGACATAACATGAACTCCTAAGTATTATGTTGGTGTCTAGATTTTGCCTAGGCGTTATGTAGAGATAAGTCTCCGGACAAAGGAGTTTATACATAGTTAGCATTAAAATGACAATTGTTYTCTCGTTTCTTTTAACAGCACTAGGAGTATGAGGGAGGGATGGAGGAGAGAGGAAGCAAAGGTTGTACATGTGGTATGACCATAATTATAATTTATTATTTCAGAGATTAAAACTGATGAAAAAAGATGCAGATTTTTGAGTTATGTCACAGATCTGTGAGTTATCTAGCTTAGCCTAACATGCAGATGTATYTTTTTTTTAATTTAGCTCCTATTTAATATATAGTGCCCACAAATATAATAGGTGCTTTGAAGTCTTGAGAACCCTGTGCTGCATCACAAACTGAAGGTTGGCCCACGGGCCCCAACCTGCAGTCTCACATCGATGAGCATTCAACTGGCAGAGCCGCACGCAGAAGGAAGGCTAGAAGTGTGAAAAAATATGTAAGCAAAGGAAAGGCAAAAGGACTTATTTTCAACTTTGAACTGTGCTTGACATGATTATTAAACAACACTTAATTCAAATATACTGTGTGATAACCTTTATTCTTAAGCAAGAACCGGAATGGACAATAAATAAAGAAGGCCACTTAGAATCCAGATGGAGAGTTTTAAAGTGGACAGGTAATCTGGCTGGTTAGTTCTGATTTATTATAAAGGYATCTTTATGCTTTTTGAATTGCCTTCCATCAGTCATTTTAAACAAAACTGCATTCTTATAAGGCAATTAATCCCCTGCATGCATGCACACACTAATCACTGATGCCAAACTAACAGCAAATGCGTATGAAGAAAGTACAATATGTGATGATTATTACAAACATCTTCCATCTTAATAAACTGGAACCAAGGAACTTAGTAACCCATTAGCAACTGGAATAATTTGCATTAATATATCAACATTTTTGGAAACTGTTTGTGACTTAGGATTTTTTGTGGTTTGGGGCAAAGATTGCTTTTCACAAGTTGTTTTAAAAAATATTTTGTAAATTAATTCTATATAATAGAGAGGCATGGAATTACCACATTCAAAGTGCATGTGAAAGAAACTATCATCATCTCCCCATTTGTTTTTTTTCCTGAGACACACCTCATCACATTGGAAAGAGGCATTTCTGCATCTGACTGCTTTCATCTTGGAGAGATTTCACAAAGTCACCAACTACTCCATTTCCATATTATTTCTTGTAATTTACTAACACAACTATACAGTTCTATGCCCAGCCCATAGTATAAGGTATCCAAAAAAGTTGGAACAACTGGTAGAAAAATGATAAACATTTTTAGCTGCAGTTGTTCAGATTCTGGATGAATTGTTTATAAACATCTTGTCTAGAACTGTCAAGAGGTGGAGCTATCATCACTGAAAGATGATAAATTCTGACACAGTGCTCTGTGATTTCACTGCCAGTGAATGTAGGTTAATATGGGATTCAATAGGAAATCTGGCTTGTATATTGTTACATATTACAGGAAACGATGGAACTTGCCATTTGTCTGCAGATTGCTAATTGCAGTTTATTGCACATGCAAAAGGTTAATTTGAGTATGTTATCACAGTAATCCTATGCACTAACTCAGAACAAACCAGGCTACTAATCTGATTGGTAAGCTGGCCTGTGGGACCCGGGACGTTATTTTGTAAGATTATGGCAAGTAATAAGAATTTTACAGCAAATGAAGTAACAGTAGGCAGTATTATCTCAACACAGTATAGGCAACTGGGATAGAGTGGAGTACCTTGGTCCTTGATCCTTAATTTAGCTGTTCTAATGAGATGCATGTAACTTGTGATGATGCATTGAAAACAGAGCTCCCATCTACTCTAAATGAAAATTATACCCTGTTCTTATTATTGTTAATGCTTTGTATTTAAAGTAGCATTTACAGGCCACAGATTAATTTGCGACCTCTTTGTACTACATGCTGTATATACACACAATAAGCTCACTGCCCCAAAGAGCTTACACTTTAATTAGACAAAGGTTGAAGGAAAGTTTTATTACCTCTCTATGACAAATGAGGAATGGTAACAGAGAGAAAACTAAAGGACTGAGAATTGTATCCCTCCTGCAGTGAGCCCTGTATTTTCCTGCGATATATCCTCCCTTCCTGCTTTTGTTAAGTTGCTGTAAATTGGTAGATAGTTGGTCTTTTCCCCAGAGATGGACAGTTTACTGTAATTCTGTGTATGTTTCAAGGTTTTATGGGGTGAAAGGAGTTACAGAGATAGAAAACACTATAGATCTCATTAAGTTTTTCTGAATGAATACTTCTGCAGAGTAAGTAGATTCATATGAATTTTGTGTGCATTGTATTTTGCCATATGAGCATGCTATTGCATGGAGTCTGTATTCCCAGGGGCCCTGTGCTGTTGGTGCATGCATGTTTTAAGGTATGTCAGTATAACTTTTTTATTGTTATTGTTATTCTCTGTAGTTTGTTCTTAAATGTTTTTTAGAATAGTAAAAAAACAATAGCCATCAAAATGTGGGACCATTTCCCAGGATTCATGGGAGGCTTGAAACACCAGCACATCTGTAGTCTCTCAGAAATGCATCTCCCTCCCTCTCCCCCAGAAGTATCAACCTGATTCTATAGAGAGGGCTGAAATACATTTTTAACACTTTTAATTAGAGCTTCTAGGCTAACATTAAAAAATAAAATGAGATCTGTACAGAATCTTGCTTTGAGAATGATATTTTCCCTGTAGAGGAACATAAGCCTGAAGACAACTTGTTTCCCTTTTTTTCATTAGTTGGTACATGGATGTTCAGTAGCATAGTATTTATCTCCTGATCTTGGATGGAAACCCAGTCAGAATGTAGGTAGACTGTGGTGTGAGAAGGAAGGTGATGCTTGCTATAAGCCAGGGGGGAAAAAGAGGGGGGGGGGGAACAAGTAAAATCCAAGCATATCCCAACCATTGTCATCCTATCTTTGCATCTCAGTTTCATGCCACATTGGACTTCTCCACCAACAGTAATCCTCTATACCAAACTGTCTTTGCCTCATGGATACAGTCCCCTTCATCTCCATCCCGTCCTCCCCCTACCTGGTAAAGGGTACAGTTATTTTCTATCTATCTCACTGATGATTATGGAGTCCTTGAGTGAAGAAGCAGACTTTTTGTTTTTATTGTATTTAATAATGATGAAACATTTTTATTGCTGTCAAAGGTTGTGTCCATCTGTTTTTTTCTCTTTTTAAAAAATGTGCAATGCTGAAAGTAGTTAAGAGCCTTAGTGATCCTTGAGCATTTGTAAGCAATCTCTGTTTATCCCCTATGGAAACCATCACTGCTTTCTATGGAAGTGTAGATTTGTAAATTAAGTAATCTTTTAAATATGAAACTACAGTATTTCCTTAATTAATCTGGTGATGGGACAACTCAAACACGCACCAAAGCACATCATCAGTGAATGCTCTTGCTAGAAAAGAATCCACTGGAGTTTTGTTATAAAACGTGCTAACATCCTGAGGAAGTGACAGTAATTTGCAATAAACACTGTGTGTAAACAATTACCTGTGACTTGTTACACTTGTTTGTACACGCAGCTGGCTAAACAGATCCGCATGCACTTGTAAATGTCTGTCCCCATCAAGCTCGATACTAGAAAACAATTACTTGGTAGTTGATTTCTCTGAAGTAAGAAGTCAGTGTTCTGTACAYGACAGCTGGCAAAGACTAGGCAAATATGGATGCTTCACATGTATGGAGAAAAGCTGAAGCAATCAGTCAGTCATGGTGGCATTTTTATGTGAATAGTAAGGACACTTTAATGTCCATTCACCAAACTGAAGGAAGGTATTTGTGGTAGTGTGCTTGGTGAAAAAGCTCTTTAAATGACTGCTTGAGGCGTACTGTGGGGACAGTGAAAAGAAGTGATGGGAAGGGATTCAGTTGTGCAAGCTCCAAAAAACAGACAGATGTTTTCTTTTTAAYTTAGCCAAATGGATATAAGATGTTGATAAAGTTACACTACAACAGTTATCTGTTCTTTGCATTCTGACTTGTGTGAAGCAGAAAAGTTGAAGTTGCACAGGAAGCTCAGGAACTGAGTGTTTGCCAGTCGTGCTGCAGACTGTAACTGATAGGTGCAGCCCTTGACTGATCCTGGAGTACGCCTGCCCAGCAAAAGGGTGCCTGAGGAGAAAGGCCCRGCTTGAGGCCGTACAGCTTGAACCACCGCGCCACTTGAGCAGTAACCATAACTTCCAAACCGCTTGAGTATACACCAAGTCCGTGGGTATGTGGCAGAAGGCAGTAACATGCTCTGCGCGTCTCAGAGAAGTGACTGCTCCTTTCAAGTGYTGTCGCCAGCAGGGTGCTGCTGGTGGTGGTGGTTTGCTGTCCGGAGCTTCTTGGCCGCTGCGTTTCACGGGACCCCGTTGCGGCACGGTGCCGGAGCTGCCCTGCGCGGCTGCAGCGCCCAGGCCTGAAGACACCACCTCCCTGCTGCGCGGGGGCCGGGGCGCTGCCCCCTCAGCCCCCTGCCTGACCTCCTCCACGGGGCTTTCGGAGCTCCRCGGCAGCGCGTGTGCCCGAGTGGAGCGTCCCGCTGCGTGCCTGTGACGGCCCGGGGCGGACACGGTCCCCCCGGTGCACAGTGGTCTCCCGAGGTGGGACGGCTCCGTCTCGTCGCAGGGCGACCGGAGAAGAGGCTCGTGGGAGACATCACTTGGGGCGGGGGGGGATCTCGTTACGCCCGCGCCCAGAGCTGCGCGAGGGGTGCAGGGCTCTCCTCGCTCCCCCTCCTCGCTGAGGAAGCCCGGCCCGCGAGGGGAGCG
>NW_028186149.1:10310149-10312649 GCF_003343005.1 Rhea americana
AGGCGCCCGCCCGGGCGGGCTGGCGGCGGCTGCCCGGGCAGAGCCGGGAAGGCTTTATGCTGAGGCGGTGGGGGAAAGCAGAGCTGCTGGCGGGGGTCTGTGCTGCTCAAACTGCAGTTGGGTGGCGGGGGGCGAGGGGCGACTTGCAGTTCCTAGCTTTAGTGGTGATGTGCTGCTGCACAGCTGAGCGCACTGTCTCCCTGGCAGTGCACCGAGGTTGCTCCCCAGTGCGCGCAAAATCTGGCAGGCGGTGGCTCTCCGCTCCTGTCGCGCCGGGTGGCCGTGCTCTGCCGCCAGGATGCTCGCCCTGCTGGCTTTGATACGGCTCTTTCATTTTTGCTTGCTCTCTCKCCCGTGGGCTGCGTGTCAGCCGGAAAGCAGCTGCCTTTCCGCTCCTTTCGAGGAACRCGGCACACAAAAGGACTGTGACAGCAGCCACCTTGGCACACCCCCTCCGCCAGAGGCCGGGGGAGGGGGAGAGCAAGGCAGAAACGGCAGCCGCCGTTAAGTTGGTGACTGCCGGCCGAAAGGCAGGCCTTGCGGGGGGGGGGGGCAGGGAAGCGGGGGCGCGTGCCGGGGCCGAGGTACCGCGGCGTGTCACAGGGTGGGCACCGGGGAGCCGGCAGCGGCCGCGGGCGGGCGCCGCGCACCAGGTCGGTCGCTCACAAACAGCGCCGCGATTCTTCATTGTTCTGCGTTAGACAACAAAGAGCGGAGCGGAGCGGGCGGCGGCGGGGGAGGGGCGCGGGTCAGCCCGCCCGCGCCGGCCCCTCGGCGCGGGGCGCGGCCAATGGGCGCGCGCAGCGGCCCCGGCGGTAGCGCGGCGCTGTCGGCTCCCGCCGCTTACGCTGCGGCTCCCGGCGCGCCCCCTCCCTGCCTGCCTGCCTGCCGCCCGCCTCTCCAGAGCCGTCTGGCTGCAGCAGTGCCTCAGACAGAGGAGGGGAGAGGAGGAAAAAACGCTGAGTGAGTGGAGTGGAGCCTGGGAGGGGCTCCTTAAAGAAACGCTGCCATCGCTTGGCATTGTGGCCGGCGAGGAACTCAAGGGGGGGAAGCCATCGGAGCTCCACTCGCTCTGCTCTTCCCACCCCCCCACCCCACCCCCAGCCAAAAAAAAACCTTGGGGGGGAGTCGTGGGGGGGGTCCTGCAAACATCTTATAAACCGGATTGCACTGAGAGGAGAAAAAAAAAAGATACAAAATATACAAGCAAAAGGCAACAGATCCCCGGTCTCCAGCAGTCGCCCACCCTCCCTTTCCTTCTCTCCTGCTGGCCATCTGCCTCGGGTTTTCCTTTGTGTCGAGCTTTTACTACTGAACCTAGTGCAGGAGGAGGGTGCAACACACACAGGGACTATGCCGAGCTCGCTTTTTGCAGACATGGAGAGGAACGGGAGCGGCGGCGGCGGCGGTGGTGGTGGTGGTGGAGGGGGAGAGACCCTGGATGACCAAAGAGCCCTTCAGATCGCCYTGGATCAGCTCTCCCTGCTGGGGCTGGACAACGACGAGACGGGCTCCATTTACGACAGCGAGCCGCGGAAAAAGAGCGTGAACATGACTGAATGCGTCCCGGTGCCCAGCTCGGAGCATGTCGCTGAGATAGTGGGGAGACAAGGTGGGTGCCTGCATGTGAGTGTGTGTGGGTGAGCGATTCTCCCCTCCATGCTGTCTGCTGGGTGTCTCAGATGCGACACTGGCCATTCCCATTAAAACTGCAGCCTTACTGTGGCCAGTCCTGGGTCCCCCCAGACAAAGAAAGTGCAGCAGACGTGATGTTTCCGAGGAGCGTTCTGCATCGGATTCGAGATGCACTTTCAGCTACCAGGAAAAAATAGTGAAAAAATAATAAAAATCGCGCTCCTTTCCTCTGCCTACAAAAGTTAGATTTGCAAGAGGAATTGGAGGAAAAATGGGAGCCTCGATTTTTTTCCCCCTAAAGTTAGAAATCGTGGATCATTTTTAAGGAAGAGAAATGGAGTGGGGAAGTGGAACAATGGGATTGGAATAAAGCATCCGCATTGGGGAATGTGGCTCACTCAGTACAGTCGCCGCTTCTCACCTTCTCGAGAACTGATTTTATTTTTCCGAAAGGAAAGCGCTTAGCAGGAATGTGGATTAGCAAGTGTGTTGCTTTGTATGGGCTGCTGCATTTTATTTTATTTTTCTGGCTGTCCCGTTTTACGGTACACCCTTTTTTTGTTGTCCTTCCTTAGAGCTGCACGTTGGTAGTTTTTGGTCAGTTGCATCGCAGCTGTGTCGCTGGCCGCTTGCAGTGCCTTTGGGCGTGTGCCAGGGCTGTGGGTGACATTACTTTACACTGTGACTGGGGCTCCTGGACCAGATGCCAGCCATCACCTGGGGTAGGGGGCAATATGTTTTGGGTGGGTGTGTTTTTTTTCCTCTCCCTAGCTGCGCCCAAATAATGGGTTGTAACCGGTTCTCTCCCCCTCCTTCCCCTCCGCCTTCCATCGCCTGCATCCCATTCCCAGGTTGTAAAATCAAA
>NW_028186149.1:10317649-10466585 GCF_003343005.1 Rhea americana
CAGCTGCAYGTCCGGGGCCAGATTTATGCCGCAGGTCGCTCCATGAGCTTGCGGTGGCTATAAATCAGCGCAGAATTTGTCTCAGGATTTGGGGCCATATGGTGTGCACGAGTGTGAGAGAGAGAGAGAGAGAGACGCCCGCGCTGAAGGAGAATGAGGGCCTGTGTTTGGCGCGGGGATATTTCAAAGCCTGAGAAAAGGGGCAAAGTTCATTTTCTAATTGAGTGCTTYGAAATATATACATGTATATGGTCAATGTTTATCTTCCAGGACAAAGATCACTTTGTTTTTCAAATGTTTGTGTGTTGGTGCTGAGAATGGTATGAAGGGGTCTTAACGGCGAGGGGCTCCTCTGAAACCTCCAGCACGGCGCGCGAGGGCAAACGCTGGCCGCTGCTGAGCGCACGGGCTGCGGCGCCGGCCCTGCGCTCTCAGGCAGTTCAGTGCAGGAATCAGTGAGAACGTAAATGTTTGGCGTGTTTTCCCCGACCTCGTAAATGTACATGTATGGTTCACAGAATTATCTAAAAAAAAAAAAGGATAAAGTTATGGTTGTAATAATTATTATATACGAAGTCTTAAACCTGATTATTGCTCTGGCCATATCTTGTTCTCTGTAGAATTTGAGTAGCAATTGAGACACCAAAGCTAGCGCGGTTTGGTGAGAAAAAGGTCTTTCTACTATATTTTTGTCTCCAGGTAAATTAGAATGATCAATTTAATCTAAATTTATTCTTTAGATATTTTTCCAGCAAATCAGTTGAAATGGGAATTAATTAAAAGCGAACTTTAAAGTTTGTAGTAAGAATTTAGTACAATAAGGTGTTTAAACTGGATTGCTTGCTGTTTGATGCTTCTTACTCCTCTTTCCCAGCCCCCTCTCCTCTTATTTCCCCCTTTTCCTCCCATATTCCCTACCTTACCCTTCTGGAAATCCAGGTACACTTTTGCTGTCACTGAAATGAATGGGAAWTCTGCCACTGATGGCACTGGGAAGAGGATGCAAGTGGCTTTTAATTGATCATTTAGATACAGGAAAAAGTAATTATTCACTCTGCCTCTGCTTATTTGTCTTTCCTGTGCTCATTGTCTTTCTAAGAGAGATAATTAAATTAAATTAGAGAGCAAAGACTACTTTAAATCCAAAGCAGGAAAGGAGTGTTTCAATCTGTATAATCACTTGAATTTCTGGTTACATTTTTAGGACAGTCTACCTGACAGATGCCAAAGGGCCCGGGTTTGCAGGCAGCTAAGCACGCTGTCCAGTGCCACGTGCTTCGTGGGAGAAGATACTCACAGCTGGTGCGTTCTCCCTCCCTTTAGACGCAGGTGTGTGCCACTGTATGCTCAGTGCATACCTTTGTGTGCTGGTGTCTGCTCAAAATCCCCCAGAAAAATATGCATTAGGAAGGCGTACTTCTTTCATTATATTGGTGTTAATAAAAACTCACTGAAATACTGGAAAAAGTTTTATTGTAGTTTTATTACTTAATATTAGGGATTTTAATGAGCTTTTCACAGTTGGATATGTAGAATAATTTAATAGCATCTTATTTCTAAGTTTGATTAAACATTTAAAGTTTATTCCAGCTTAGTCTTAGTGAATTAGATTGTATCATGATATGCTAGTTCATGTTGAAGGATCAGGATTAGAAACATTTAAATATTTGGTATGTGTATTATTTTTTACTGAAATGTTGTCTGCGGACGTACAGCTTGTGCAGCTCTGATTATGACCTATGCTTATGTTTAAAAGCAGGTATATATGTACGATATGCCGAATATGATGTAGCTCTGATCTGCATAGTTTTGGCACATGGCCTCTTTTGTGTCACATGGAGTTGGCAGGCCCCACGGCGTATCGGGTAGGATCAGGGCTACAGAAGCTGCCTATGCTGCTTCTTGACTGCTGTGTTCTGAATCTTGGTCTCCATGAAACCCATAGCAGAAGTCCCACTTCATCAGGACTCGATTCTCCCCATAAACAAAACTCTGGCAAATCAGGTTTGTTTGCGTATAAAACTTAATCCAAGCCACTTTGGTAGCAAAGTGATCGTTACATCTTTTTTAACGAGTTATAGCTCTTCACTGGTAAGAAGATTATTGGTAAAAAAAAMCCAAAAAACTCAGCTAGTTAAATGCATTCATATTAAATGCATCTTACGCCTTTACCACTACAAATGTGATTGATTAGCTGTCTCCAGAGATTTACAGACTTTTATAACATTTCACCAGGAGAAGTGGCCTTGTTAGTTTTAAAGGGAGTAGAAAAGCAGATTTTTGATGTTCCCCATTGCTGTTTTTCCACTTGTGATGGAGCTAAAATACACTAAAGTGCTTTTCCCTCTTATGCATAAGAGCTCTTCTGCCTTTCATAGCTGGTAGAATTGGGTGGCCCACTTTACCTTAGTATGAATGGCAACTGCCTTTGTAAATCCGACTGTCGGGAATGGGTGAACAGTCTGTAGTCTCTTAGTTTGTCCTTTGTGTTTCATTCACTTCTAACCTCTACAGAAAAGCTTTAATTTAAAACCTGAAAAAATAGTAGCAACGCTCAAGTTCATCATATAGATAGTGGCAGGTTTTATTTGCTTTCGATGTCCTTTGTATTTTGATGGGTGTATTAAACAATGGACGCTATTTTAATCAAAAGAAAATTTCAACAAGAGCGTGACCTAGAAATAATGTTTTTGATGAAGTCACAAAAGTTTCTGTTACACATTTGGAAATTGTTTCCACTATTCAGCTGCAAAAGGCAAGTAAATCATACTACTTTACAGGTTAGAAAAAGGGAGTGCTTTTCAGGATCTTTAGCTCTGCCACTGACTCATTGAATCATCTCAGCTAATTAATCTCACCTTTTTGTGCTTCAGCATTTCCATCTGTGAATGAACTAATGACACCTACATAAAGGCAGTATTGTGAAGATTAATTAATTGACATTATTGAAGTATCCTGAGGCAGAAGCCCTGATGTAAGCACAAAATATTATTACTGATACTTCCTCATTAATCGATTCACAGTAGCCAGCATATGGTAATCATATTGGTCTACAGCAAACAAACACAGAGCTGGGTATTATTTAAAATCTGTGKTTTTTTTCAAAGTTCTGTTTTCACATGTTATCTGAATAGGCTTGTACACCGAGTAGAGCAGACAGTGGCCCATTATTCTTGAATCCCTCTTCCTGCCATGGTGCTTACTGGTATGGGGTCCTTGGCTGTTTAGTGACCTGCATGTAAGCGGAAATATGTGATCATAGTGTTATACATACAGACTTGATAGGCTATATTGCGGATATAGAAAGGCAGCTCTGGCTAACAATTTTCTTGCCTCTATTGGTGTAACATCACTAATTCTTTAAAATTTGATGTCCTATTTTTTAATGGAGATGAAAATGTTAAAAAGAAGCATATAGCACTGATCTAGTAGTCACTATGCACGTGACTGGGCATTACTGAGCAGAGGTTTTCCTACAATACGGAGGATGGTAGGAGTGATTTACTACATCATAAACAATTAGAAGGGAATTGATGTTGTGAAGTTGTTTGTTACTTATACAGATAATAAGATATATTCTTACTACTCATGTCTGTGCTGCAGTTTGCATGATGATATGGCTACAGCCATGCAAGTTCTAGACCATGTATTTTAAAACTGCAGAAATAGCTGGAAACTGTGGAATTTGCAAGAGCCTTGCTGCAATTAAACAATATGAAATATAAACCTATTTTTTTGTAATGTTGAATACATAGCTGCCAGTGAGGTGAATGTAGTTGCTCTGTGTATCGCTTTCCAGAGACCAATCACATGCCTAAAGCATGCTATGTGCTTTTCGTTATTGTTGAAAGTAAGTCACAAGATATACTTAGAATTATTAGGAAATGTGGTTGCTGCACAAGTGCAAGAGGGAAGTTTAAAGCTTCACAAACATTGTTTTTTTCCTCCTTATGTCATTGCTTGAGAAAAAAAGTCGATCATGTGCAATTATGAAACAACTTCATGTTTGACGTAGTTGAAGATGTTTTCAGGCCACAAAAATGTAACTTTCTATGACTAATTTGAATTAAAACCCCACTCCAGCAGAAGATGTCCTCAGCCTTTGGAATCACATGGTTCTTGGAAAGCTGTTTCTTGGCTGTGCAGGAAGTCAGCCTTTCAGAGAGAGGCTGTGTGCAGAAATGATGTGCAGCGCTGTTAGTAAGAGGGATTTTGCACGGCTCATCTTGACATAAGCTTTGTGTTCATCCTGCCTACTACTGSCTCAAAATGCCTTTTGGTATTAGGTATTGTAATGGGTCTTGAGCCATTATTGAGCCAGTGTAGCAAAATGATACAACTCTACCTAAAGAGATGACTTCGGGAAGCTAGGCTCACCCACTGTGCACAAATAAAAAGTAAACAGAAGCAGGGCTTCCTACTTGTCTGTCAGTGTTTCTCTGTTACGTGGCTGCACTTCCTTTTTCCCACTGGTGATTTTTAACTCAAATGTCATCACTGTGGCTTAGCAGTGAAGTTGTCTGCTGGTAATAGCAGGCTTCACTTCTTCCCCAGCTAACTGGTAGTCAGACAGCCAAAGAATGGCCGATCCAAAATTAGGGTGTGCTCAATGCCCCATCCGCTGGTGGTGTTCCYATAAGCCTAATTACATGACTTTTGGGTCGGACAATGTCTCATTGTGTGGCCCTTGGCAGCTATGGGATGCCTAATGCCCCATGAATGTCTAATGTGGAGTTTGATGGCTATGACCGAGGCTGTCGTTCCACGGTGGAATTGAAAACATCCGCGTAGTTTCCATAGAAAACCAGGTCAATGGTGCTTCCATAAAGCATTAGCCCCAGGGACAGCTATTGGTTGTTCGTTGCCTGTACGAATCCATGCAGGGAGAGTAGTTTACGGTGCGTTTCTCATTCAGGTAAATGACAATTAAGGAGTCAGACTGATTTAGTCTTTAGTGACCTATTTCAGAATCTGTCCCATGATATTAAAGCGCTCATTTATTGCAAGCATGATTCCTCATCCATTTATGTCTAGCTTTTATCCTATTTTGTGCATTAAAGAACAGTTACGAGGTATCTCACAAACAATGTAAGCACAATGCATATGCTTTTGTGCCAGTATGTAAAAAACCAAAAAAACACTTTATGTTTTCTTTGATTGTAAAATTTTAGGTAGAATTATCCTATCTTTACGACACTTCTTATAAAATCTTGCCTCTTTTACAGGCGAAAGCAAGGTATGAATGCAAAAGGGAATGCGTTGTAGATGGAGGCTGTACTCTTGCTCATTTCAAAGTAGAATGTATAACTAATTACATTTTAATTAAATCTCTAACGTCAACAGCTGTTTTTAAGGGATCTTTTTAAGCTACATTTATTTTTAGTATGGTTTAAGATCCTCTTTCTTTCATGCATCTCTCTTCATGCATTATTGCCTTTTAAAAAGTTTTCCCCCTTTAAAGTATCTCCTACTGCTGGTATATATTAAAGGCTAAGCACTGGTAAAATTAGTCTTTTAAGTTGCTGGCTGTTACATTTCTAAATAGAGGGCAAAAAGACATGAAACCACCAAAATGCCATTTCTTCACTTTTTCTTCAAGAAACAAAAGATTCCAAATCCAAACTCAAAATTGCAGAGGCCAGTTTTCAGCTGCTCGTGGTTTCTGTCATACGTCTGTCCCCTGACAACGGAGCTGGTAATTACAGTGATAGCACAACTATCTCTTCAGATTGAGTGATCCACACTGATTTAATCCTTCTTTCCCTAAATCAGCATCATCATCAATGAATATCCTTTATTTAACTTGCAGAAAGAAAAATATCTGACCACTTTTCATTTGAAAAAAACRTAGTCAAAGGTAGGGCTCTGAATATTAGGTCTCGACTTTATGGCATTGTACAAGTTGTGTCAGCCTGTAAAGCTTCAGACGTCACTGTAGTTTCTTCAGGTTCTTTTGGTTTGTTTGTTTCTAGTCTGGATCATCTGGAATTTGTGAGGAAGGGACAAGAAAACTTTGCTCAGCCTGTAGAAGCTTGGAAACTGTTACCTGGGAATTACCTCCGCCTGCTGTTGCCCGGCCACTGCAGTACTTCGAGGTGAGCTCGGATCAGACAACACGGGTCAGAGCAACGCCAGTCCCTGGCCAGGCCAGACGCAGATCCCTCAGTCACAGCCTTTGCTCTCGGGTGACACAGCTTTACCCTGCACCTTTTCCTTTCCACCCGCACGCACCTGGCAGCCGTCTGCGTGGTTGTGCGGAGGGGGGCGTTCACAGCTTGCTGGAACTCAGCACCCCGCAGTTAGTCCTAACAGCACCAGCTCCCTGCAGAGTACAGCCCTGATACTGCTGTGCCTGTCTCGTCCAGGGCAAAGTCATTTAGGGCAATCCTCTAGCCTTCTGAAAATGTTAAAACATACACCCTTCCGCTCTGCAGTGATCAGATGGGTTATGTTCACGTAGCTGCAGGACTGCAGATAGCCTCGGTCCCACTGATCGCTAACGGCTATTTCCATGGCACTGTTGGACTTCCAGGGGCTATGGGATCTACCTGCATTAAAGACACCCTCTGTGATCTCCTCTGCTCCCTATATCACCTGTCCTCCTCTGAAATGTCTATTTTTGCTTGATGCGGAATCTTAAGCACTGCAGGAAGAGAGAGAATTATTTGAGAGATGATTACTGTATTGCCATGCAGAAATGTGTAGCTCATATCMGTTTACTCTCTAAACTTCAATTTTCTGTAAATATCAAAAAACAGTAATCATGAGAACTCTGCATCAGTTTTGGAAGGTAGTTACACTRTAAATTGGAATGCCAGTTTGTTTTCTAAAATTGCATAAACAGTAAAAACCAATCGATTATCTCTTTCATGAAACTAGCCAAGAGGCTCAGAAAGACTTACTGCCTGAGGCGACTATAATARTGGATGTAAGGGCAGTAAAATAATAGCAAATCTAAAAAACTGGTGAAGCTTCCAATTAATGTCTACAAATGTATGGTGTTTATGTCAGTGCTGAAAGATATTAATAAGCATGCATAGGTGAGCCAATATATCCCCGGTGAAACTCCCAACATGCAAAGGGAATTATTTCTCAAGATTAATTTTACTCAGCCTTTATTGTAAAAACAAGGCATTTAATAGTGTACGGTTCATAATTCTCTTCTCAGGGATACCTATTTTCCACTGCTAATTGGAGATTTGTGAGACCTGTGATTTTGAAAGCAGAGTTGACCCTTTGTGTTTTACTAGGAAGTCTCTTTTCTGTCCTTATAAGTGCACTGGTCCTAATTTTAATCTCAGGCAAGTGTAAATCACAGTTAACACCAGTGACATCATGGTAATTGCACGGATCCAAAGTCAGTGTATGTGAGAGAAAATCAGACCCCTTCAGTCACATTCCTTGCAGGGGGAAATCTCTGAAAGCAGAGCAAATTCATGGAGGTGATACGAATTGTTTCTAGCCCGACACTGCTGCAAATGAATCTGAAAGCTGAATCTGACAAGCTTAGCTAAGTGGCTTGAATAGTATTTTTGATGAGACATGATGCAACTCTCTCTACAGTAAAAATRTCTTTTATTTCAATAGTGTAAAGCAATCAGAAATACAAACAATATGTGTGGCATTTCTTCAGTGTGATGAAGGACACTGCTTTGTCCACCCCTGACAGATGGTCAGTCATTCTTGGAGTAGTAGACAACTCAGACTGTTTTAATGAATTGATAGGGTGACTGAGCCAAAACACGATCCTTGGGACACTCTCAAGCATTTCTGAGGCTCTCATACTGGGAAAAAAACACTTGTTACAGTCTTGTGGGACATGCACAGGACAGAAAAGGTTTGTCTCGCAGCTGTGCCTTATGAGGTGAGTGAATCACTGGATCGCTCCTCTCAGTTTAGTCATTTATTAAATAAGGGAATAGTCTTGGCTTGCTRTATTACTGTGCTGTGTGATAAGTTAATTTTTTAAAATGCTTAAAATTCTGGATGGGAGAGCATAATAGAAATGTGAAGCATCCTGTTAAGTTAGCCGCTGGTGAATTAGCAGGCATGGTTAATCCCTAGTGTCCAGCAATAACTGGATACTGGGACAGAAAAAAACAGGCTACTAAGAAGCTCGCAGCAGCTAGACCGACAGTGGCTGCAGTGAAACACAGCATTTTGATTTGTTAGTCTCTCAGAACTTTGCTTAATGTGTTACTATTTCTTCTTGTTAGAGCTGATTGAATCACATAAAACTAAATTCCAGTTGCTGAACAGCTACATGTCATTGTATTYGGAGCCACACCAATCACTCCAGCATTGCTTTACTGATGTCAACAACACATACCGCATACCAACATCCACAGTGTACCAAAGATGCTCCTCCATAGGTCTGGAAAACTGCATCACTGTTTGTGCAAGATGAGCATACCTTACATGGGTGGTTATTGAAAAGTTGAGTAACTTGACTTGTGTTATTTTTAATAATATTTACCAGTAGATGTGATGTATTGACTTTGAAGCCTACTGTCGTATTGAATTATCATTCCTATCAGATAGCAATCGCAAAATGCATCTTTTTTTCCTGTGTTTTCACAGGTAATACTTCTATTTAGCAGAAAGTCACATAGAATGCTCCTGTATTTTTCATCTGACCTCTCTCCTACCTTTCACCTCTCTTGTCATCACAATTTACAGACAAGCTGCAGCAGATGAATTGTGAAGAGAGCTGGTGAGGATCTGATCTGATGCGCTGAAGCATACAGGATTTTAAAAGACCTCTTGAATCCTGAGCTACCTGACTCAACACGAGTTTTGTTACTGACCTCAGTGAATCCAGGATTTTACTGTGATGTATGTTTGCTGCCTGGAAGGCAAGTAAGTGTTTCTTTGCCTGTGTGATCACACACATGAGGCTTAACAGAGCAGCTGTGTTCTGTGTGGTCGACAACTCTGGGAATGTGTGTTGTCTCTCATCASAGACATGCCCTTTGCCTGTTGCAAAGGGCATTCAACTTATCTGTACATAGTATCATGAGCTGGAGGAGAATGATGACTCGTGTCCTTTGAAGAAGCTCCTCCAGATTCTTCTCCTGAGTGTGATACATCACTATTTACATTCTTGTTTCTCTCTTTTCTCTTATTTACTCCTTTCTTTCAGTTGGAATCTTTCTTTGGTCTTGCAGGAAGATGCAAGTTTTAGTTTCAACATGATACTAGATTTTTTGCTTCTACAGCAGAAACCAGGCTGTCTCATAGTATCTCCTCTTTGCATCAGGCTCTGTCTGGTCTCTCCTGCACTGATGCACTTATTAAAAGTTTAGTTATTTATTCATTTCCCCTTTACTATCTTTAGGTATATGGCTGGATTTTGAAATGAACAGTCATGTTTTTTTCATGTTGCCCTCATTTTTTTTTTGTTCTCTTACATCAGTATTGAAACCATGGTGCTGATACAGGAGTCACCTCTGGAAACCAGTGCAAACATTTTTATTTCGTGCTTCCAGCCCACTTATCTGTATTAATTATTGTTGTGAATCATCTTTTCTGCTTTTCTAAATCAAAACAGCTAATGTTGAAAACTATAGGCCCTTTCAAACGCATTTCAACATAATCATGTATCTAAGTTACTTTTTTCGTACTTTTGGGCCTTTTTGACCCACCAAAATATACCAATACTTTTTCATTTACTGRTCTGACTGTCTAATCTACCAATAACTTTTTCTGGTATGGGAGTATTTACCAAAACGGGTCCATTTGCAATTTTTGCATTTGTATATCTAATTGCCTTATTATTCTTTTTTTTGCTATTCATGACCCTCTAAAATGTAATTTTCTTTGAAATAAATAAAAAAGCACGCTCCAGTACAGTATATCAGCCCTTGAAGGCTGGAGGGGCCTGGCTATCCTACTGCACAGCTCCTGTAGCTGAGCAAGCCCCTGGAGAATGGAAGAGGCAAAGCTAAAAGAGAAGAGGTTGTTCTGGGGTCTGGAAATGACCCTGTCAAGTGTTGTCTTAAAGAGACTGGCTTGCAGTGCCGAGTCTCCAGGACCTTCAYTTCACACAGCCACGTCGGCTGTGTTCTGCAGGACGACAGGCTGTCTCTGCCCTTGGTCCCGGAAAGACCCTGGCAAGAGGGAACAGTGTGCCAGTTCACTTCTCCCGGAGAAGGAACCATAAGTCAAGCCGGGATAGCTTGACTTGATTTCYATGCTGTGGAGGAGCTTTGGCAAAAGCCACCTCCCAGTTGAGATGCCCAGGGATGAAAGGATGGTTCATTGTGACAGCTTTCCTTCAGATTTCATTTTTTTGTGCGAGATTTTGGTGCTAACATTGCCTAAGAGAGGTGGAGATGATTTCATGGGCCTGCTGGGAGAAACTGGCTCCAAGCTGCAGCTTGCTACATATGCTTTTAAAATGTTCTGCTCAAAGGCTGGAGGTGTAAATAGCAGTTTGCTACAACCCTCAGAGACCAGACTGGAGTGTGTGTGTGCAGGGCAAAAGGGGTTAGAAAGATTTCTCCTCTTCTGCTGCATTATATAAACAACTGAAAGAAGTCTATGAATTAGAGATTTCAACGGGAAAGAGCAAATAACATCAAAGAGAACAGGGCAAGCCACACACAATCATGGGATACTGAACATCCTCAAGACAAGCAGTTAACTGAGCATATCGAACACTTGCACAAACATAGTGAGAAGCAAAAGACATGAAAGAAAGCAAGGTGGAATAATGATTTTGAATCCAGAARTTCCTGTAGCACAGTGAGATGCCATTTTTTCCTAGCAAAATGAACATTTGCAATCATCTGGTTATCTGCTAGTACCTATTTAAGCAGGTGCTTCTAAATCTTCTAAATTCAAATAATTTATTTTGGGGGGAAACCTACTTGAACAAACCAGTCTGGAGACACCCTTCTGCATGCAAATTGGCAAAGGGAAGGCTTTCTTTAGAAGCACAGATGTTACAAGCAGAGCAAAACAACAAAAATTACAGGTATGCTCAGAAAGCAGCATAGAGGGAAAAAATGTCAGGTAGAGGTAGGGAAAGGGCCTTTTACAGAGAAGTCCCGGCAATGAGCTGAATGCACTGGCCTTTAAAAGCTGCTTGGCTGTTGGAAGTAAGGGGAAATTCCATATCAGATCAATCAACACTTTAGAGTGCACAAAAACAGGCAATTTCCATGCTATAAATTTAATTTGGTTGTCTTTTTCTCTTTTCTTTTTTTCCTTTTTTATCAGAGAATTTGATTAGACTCCAGGAATTTCCTTGCATTTTGAGGAGAGTGGATATGAGGCAACACTGGGGCATGGCAAAGGTACGTTTTCACTGGTGCCATGATCATTAATAGGGGCTATTCAGGATCTAGGTCATCACATGGTAATATCAATTTGATCTGAATCAGGAGGCACTGCAGAATCACACTTCTGTCAAATTAGCCAGGGTGAATGATGCAAAGTTTATGCAGCTTTGCGTTTTCAGATTAGCTTTGTGCTTGCTGTGGGAGGATGGCTGACAGTGAGCCAGACAGGGTTAGAAGCTGATCTGGCATAAAGTCTTCCAGGACAGAGTTACCCCATTAAACATTYTTAAATAAATTTCCAAAAGCAAAGTGAATTTGCATTGGCTCAGTACTTTTCATCCAGTGGTAACAACATTATGTAATACCATAAAATCAGATTTAGCATCTCCTCAGGTTGCCATCGCAGCTCCCTTAGATTCAGTTTTCCAAAGCGTAGGCCCCTGCAAGCCTAGGCTGAACAGCACAGCAGCTCAGCACTGCTGAGCAGCAGCCTGATAGGCACTGTAAACGTAAAGGAGGGGAATGGACTGATTTGAGGTTACAGCCTCAAACTGTGCTTATGGCTTAATTGGAGGGAAGTTTTTTTTTTTTTTTTTTTTTTTTTTTTTTTTTACTTATCTTAATATACTCAGCACATTTTGAACCTTAAAATCATGCCAAAAAGTATATCTCTCTCAAAGAATAAAGCACTTACTTTAATATATTTACATACTCATTTTGCAATAGTAGTTCATTGCCAATGTGTAGCTCCCCATTAAATGATATAGTATACCTGCAGACATTAAAGRTGGTTTTTCAGCTGCAGCTATTTAGTCAGTAAATCTGGCACATGTGGATTCCAATCAAAAGTCCACTGAATTCAGCGGAAAGGCTCCCATTGACTTCTCCAGGTTTTCAATCATGCCCTTGCAGTTACAAACACACCCACACACCACACACACACTGACATGTGTTGATTAAGGTATTGTCTACGGGATGGAAGGATAACTTCTGTATAAATTCATAAAAGATATTTTACGCCCTCTAACTCTACTCCTGGACAGGTGGAATGATCAAGGTTTACTGACGTTTTTGAAGTTCAGAAAAATATTGCAGCTTCTTCAAATGTCTTTCTTCAGGGAGCAACTGTGCACTCATCAGGCTGGGAAATGCAGAGCTTTAGAACAGCCTAGTGCCTATATCTAGCAGTAATCAAAGAAGTGTACAGAGAAAGGGGAAAAAAAGAGGGAGAGAGAGAGATGCAGAGGCGGAGGAAGGAGGAGAGGGGGAAATAAATGTGCCTACTGTGGCTTAAAGCACAATAATTTAATTGTCACTATGCAATCAATAAAAATGTAACAGTGTGAAGGGAGCATGACAAACATAGATTTGCTTTGTCTTAAATGGTATGTACTAAATGAATGTTCCCCAAACGGAACAAGATTGACTAGTAAATTAGAAGAAAAATTGGTGTTATTTTACATTTTCTGCTTACCTACAGAAAAGACACTCATTTGCAAGAGGAAAACTRGAAAATTGCTTCTTTTTCTCTGACAGTTATTCTTTTAGGTCATCCCAAATAGAAGTAGTAGGCATATTCTAAAGTAGTAGTAGGATTCAATAAGTGTCCTGCCTTAGGGAATCAAATCAGTGGGGTCATCACTTTCACTTGAATGGATGGCACAGGATCAAGACCTTACCATTTAATGATCACTTCGAAATGCTGAGGAATATTAGAAGTATAGAGCAGTATTGGCCCTAATACTGCACAGATGGAGTCTTATATCCTCATATAAATATGCTAAAGTTAGCAGTGAACCATGAAGACAAATGAGTTCCATCCTTGTAGACACTGAAGACTCAGCCAAAGTCTAATTAGTTGTGATGATGCAAGCAACCTGTAGTATGTTGGTTTCTATATGAATTTTAAATGAAAATGATCAAACGGTATGCTTCAGAGGCAGACAATACCATGAGACAACAGTACAATCTAATTACTATTCCAGACTTTCTGGGAGCTTGTTTCACTATATTTACAATAYCATTTTTCCAGATGAGGCCAGTTCTCTTCTTCTGAACGTGGTAGATGAGGAGATTTAATGAAAGAACATTTACACTCTAAACATTTTGTGATGTTAGTTTTGTATTTTTTTCCCCCATCAAGAAATCATTGTTGAAGAAATTAAGCAGAAAACTTATATAGACTACTCTACCTTTTGCCTTTTAGAAAYTGAATGAGACCTTATTTGTGTTCCATTTGATTTCACTAGGAATACATTAGCAAGTAGGTATAATCTAGAAAGAAGAAACTTAATCCTGGAAAAGCTTATTTATTAACACAGAATAAACAAACTTCTTAACTTGCTTGCATTTATTTTCAACCTAGAGACTTCCTTTCTAGCTGCATGTTCTTTTTTTTTCTTTTCTTTTCTTTTTTTTTTTTTTCTGGACAGCCATAAAGAAACTACATTTTTTTTCTGGAATTCTTTCAATGACAGGAATTTAAGCACCTATTCTTCAAATCTTACAGCCCAAAATATCAGCAGTGCATCTGAGCTTTGTTAGTCTGGATAAAAAGGCAGGAACCATATGTGGGAAGACAACCAAAAATTCAAGCCACACACTTCTTGAAATAAAACCAAAAGAATGTGATCGATACAGTGGCTGATGTAATCATCTTTAAAAYAGGGGATGGAAGGTGATAGAATTGTTTCCTTAGAAAATATTGAGATACCTCCTTTCCTACAYACCAACCTAAAATGCTATGGAAATGAGCTTTCTGTAGAAATGTCTTTATACATGAGAATGAGATTTACTGAATATTTCTTGTTGAGATGCAGCTGCTAATTGTGCTGTTCACWGAAGAAAATATAAGATGTGTGCATTGTGCTGAAAGGCAAAAAAATTCAAGTATGACATCAAAACTGCTAGCGAAGATACAGTATGATTGAAAGCTTTATCAGGCTATGTTGGCAYTTCTACTCATCATTTAGCTTAGCATTTTGAAAGTCCTTTCATGTGTCTTTTTTTTTTATACGTACTTTACATGGAGTGAAGTATATTTTGCGTTCTTTTAATACAAAAGTGCAAGTAATTGTTGAAGTCAATGGAAATTCAGAAATATAAAATAGTACATTGTGGAATAACTGGATGATAGTATGCTCACAGACCTGYTTCTCATTCTAGAGGTGAGTTTCCYACATAAAGACTGGTGACATTTCGTGAATTCCATTTTCCCCACAGCAACAGTAAAATGAGCTCTGGCCAAAACTATAGCCAGTGTTTAGAAATTCTGAAACCATGTCAGCTATTATAGATAGTTCAAAGATTTCTCACTGTAAATTTGTTTATAGGGCATTGTTCACAAAACTCTAGGCTTCATATGGAGATTTCATATCACACCTATAAATAAACAAAGTCCAGGACATATTTCATAGGAAAATATGTATCTAGACCTTTAGTGATGTAAAAGCCTTTTTACATTTCCATAAACACTTTACATAAATCTCCACAACTAGGGAATCTTAAAATCTCCCCAATGATGTTAAGTTATTCACTTGCATGTCAAGTTCTGCAGTGAATCTGAAAYGAAATAAATAGGGTCTCTACTGCAAAATGAAAACACATGTATTTTCAAGTGCGCRTATAAGTCAACTTCTTTTGTAACTGGCATAGTACATATACATAGAAAAGAATGTCTGTATTTCTCCTGCAGTATGTTTAGTTCTGACTAGTGACATATTGATTGTACTTATCCACTCTATGTCTACATATATCTCAATGCAGAGAATGAGGATAATAGCTGTATTATTTTGTATGGAAAATAGTATGTAACTTGATTTATTTTTTGATAGTATTCTGATGCATGCAACAAAGAGGTTGTAAGCAGGAATGAAAAACTGACAGAGATAAGGTATCTCCAGGGACACCACCAAAGGTCCTTAAGACTGTGAACTAGTCACTGGAAATTCCCAAACTATCTCTTACTGGCCAACAGAACTTTACTTCCGGCTCAGAACCTAAGATCAAAAGTATACTAGGATGTTAGAGGACATGGTTTGGAGATAAAAGTGCTCAAGTGATGCCAAAAGATAAATATAGAGTAAGTATGTTTATTCCTTCCATCAAGTTTAGATTAACCTTCCATTTGCATGGGAAAAAAAATGTCCAAGACATGTTATCTTCAAGGGCCTGTGATACCTAGTGCATCTTGTATGCACAACCATAATAGATGGAATAGGTTTCTGAGCCCGGTAGGAAAACATACCCAGGCACAATCTCGTGGTCATACTCCAACTTTGATGCTCATCCTGTGAAGTGCCTCCTAGACACTGCAAAATATGTCAGAAATGTGTAGTGATCCCTCATTCAGCTAAACAGGGCTTCTCTAGAGGTGCCTGAAAATTCTTTAATATATATTCTGAGTTATACCACCTAATAAAAGTATAGACAGGAGCTGATCAGCTTTTGTTAGAGAATATATATAAGATTGTGCTTCCTTTGGGCTTTACACAAAGAATGTAAGAAATTGTCTTGGAATCTGGATGAAATAGATGTGCAGTGAGACTGGTGGAATTGTCCTTACTGGCTAAGTAATGAAAAACTTGGGAAAAAACAAACAAACAAACAAACAAACAAACAAACAAAAAAAAAAACTTGCTATGCCCTTCTGCCATGGAGACTATCATGGCAGCCCTCAGGCACATGGTAAGTGTCTCGTGAGCAACTGACATTCAAGAAGAATCAACCAGAAAGATCATCCAGAGAAGCTGTGAGCAGTAACAATAGCATCTGTGTGTCCTCAAGCTACCCTATCTGGCTGGGATTCCTGTTCTCCTGAGCCACTCAGAAGAGAGAAGACTTCCACTGTGGCCTAAAAACTTTGACTGTGCAATCCTCTGGCCTTCAGATACGAAAGATGTCTCTACCCTGCAAATGAATAGAAATATGAGGAAGAAACTTCTGGAGATCATCACTAGCAACCCAGCAATTTGGGTTATCTAGCACTACTGGAATATCTCAGATCATCCCTCGAGATATAATCTAACTCAGTCCTGTAATTTGTGAGTGACTAGTCCTCCAGGCCCGCTCTTTTCCTCTGTTCCTACTGTTCTTATCAATGACTGTCAAGGCCTTGAGAGGAGAAGGCAAAGAATGATACAAATCATTGACAGTAGCTGAGTTTTCGTGTTATTAAAATCTGAGTGTCTTGCCTGGTGACTAGTGGCAGAATCTCTTCCCAGGGGTGAATGATGAGGGAGAGCACATAGCCACAGCTTTTCCTTTCCACTTTGACAATCTCCAGTGCATATATAAGCCCCTAAAAAGCTGTGACTGCCAGGACAAATTAGAAGAGCCAAGAGGTGACCTCAGAAATGATGCTGGATTTACCTGAACTCTCCCCATCCAGCCTTTGTAAGGCATGTCTGGGAGCAATGTTCCCAAGTATCTGCAACCAGACTGAGCAAAACCGTGAAAAAAAAGGTGTTATGATGAGGAACAATTATGTGGTACTAGAGGATTGGATTAGTAGACCTAATGGGACTTCTCCATTTCTGATTTTTTTATTCTTCACTTTACATTTCCAAATGCTTTGGTCCCTGAGGGAGAACAGTGAAAAGGAATTGACATGATCAAGTAGTTAGTAACATTGCTTTTTTAACTTTTTAGCAGAATATTTTTCAGTAACTGTTTGCCAGATATGTAAAAAATGCCGCAGAACTATGTATATTACATTGTGAAATATTAATGCTGGCTGGAAGTGCAAGGCTGATGTTGGAACTAAATAAAAAACTGTGCATTTGACTATGCCAGCAAAAGCCAAGATGACAGGTTTTATTTTAATTTAATAAAATCTGAAGGTAGTACTGTGGAAATCTGGCCAAAGCTGCCTGGCAGACTGCCCTGAAGGGAATCGTTGATAGTCCCCTTCCCTTTTACTTTATTAGGTTCACTATTTTCCCTCATTTAACATAAAAAAGTAATTTCCCAAATAGCAGGATTCCTCAGTTGTTTTATCCTGCTCATCTAACATCCACATTTTATAAAGCATTTCACTGAAATCAGGGTCCCTAAAAATCGCAGCATGAACAATCTGCATTTTACTAAGAGATTTCTTTCCTAAATTCAATATGATATTGAAAGTTAGAAGTTAGAAGCACTTGTTTAATTACATGCCACTATGGAGGAGTGAATGGAGAGGAGTAAATACTCTTGAGACCTTGAGGCGACATTTATAAAAATGTGTTTTTTAAAGGCTTTATTTTTCTTTTTTTTCTGTAAGGTTGTAGGGATGGGAGAATATCAGTCAAACTGAAGGGTAGATTATGAATCTTTTATTGTAAATCATTGTTCTRATTCAATAAATTACTACTTTTCAATAAATTGTGTTTCCTACCCATTTTTAGCTATAAAATTACCAGTGCAAATTAGCAAGAAGACTAATTCAGAATAATCACCATCAAGCAATATGATTTTGGTGCTTCTTTGTGTCATATCTGACCCTCTTCATTTTGTTTCACTTGAAGWAAAACTTACAGCCCCTTTCTATTCAATGACACTGATGCTATCCATAATCTTGTCCCAGAGATTTGCAGCTTCCTATAACCCTCAGGTGTATTACAGATTTTTTTCCTACATGTCAACAATTTGTCATCTACCTCATTCCGAAAACATTCACCTCAATAACTGCTTTATTAGCTTTATCACCCTGGAATCTGCTCATATGAACATTTTTAAGAAAGCCCTACTTTTTCACATATTTTATCCTAAAAAGTCTTGGGAACCATAGTTTCTTCAAGATGGTGAAATATTTGAACAAGACCAACTCTCAAGCCTGTCTCATAGACCTATATATCATCTTATTACCCTCTCTCATGAACATCCTCAGGCAAATATTTTCGCACAAAGCAGAACCCAAATGCATCATATTTATCCAGCCTTTGAGAAAGTGATCATTATGGCATTCATGCAAGCAGGTTTTGTTCGTTAAAAAGTGTATCCCACAAAAATATGAAAGAGGAAATCTAATGGCATTTTCAAAAGTCATGGAAAGTATCTAGTAGGAGGTGAGGAGGTAGCAAACATGCAATCTATACTCTCATACATTGTTCCATTCACTTGTTCAGCAGCTGTTGTAAATTGAGTAACTGGAATGGCTGAATCAATTTGTTCATACTGTGAATTCATTAAGTCTCAGAAGGTAGCCTATGGGTAGGGTCCTTAGTCCTGTGAGGTTTGAGATGTTTGTTTATACTAATGAATTCGCAGATTGTGAGCCACTCTACAATTCATTACAATTCCTCTTTGTAATAAAAAAATAATGTACTTTCTCAAGCCTTTCACTTTGCTTCACTTAGTCAGAATGTGTGGATTTAATAACCATTTACAACATTGATTCCAATCTGGATGAAAATCCTTGCAACCAAAATTGAGCCATTGCTTGGCATTATCTCTCCGACATCATGATACATGTTGTATTGAACCTTGCAATGCTTCATAGCCGACATAATGGGATGACACTACTGAAATTGAATCAGGAACAGACTTATTGTAATTAAATCGCAGCTATCAGTGTGAATACCATCTATCTAATACACAGCACATAAAGTGAATGGAATCATGCAAACGTGTTTGCAATGTTTACAGCAAACCAATTAAGACTTCAGGTTCCCTATTAGCAGCAATATTGCTCATCTATTCAAGTCATCAGCAACTTCCTTTGGTGTTCTGTATTCTGACTGCACACAAGAGAGGACTATCTATCTGGTTTTGCCTCTATCAGCTAGCAGCAAATGATTCCAATGATAATTTAATTCCTCATATCTAAATTTTAATTACTGTACTTTGCTTTCCAGTAATTTTGAAAAAATAGACTCTTAGACAGTATAAATTGTCATAGCTTTGCTGAAGTCAGTAACARTTCCTACTATCTGCCTACTTGGCCCAAGACCACAACTTTTAAATTACATGTTTTAGACATATGCAACTGGAATTTAAGAATAGATAAAGAATTGCTAAAGTTAATAAGGTGAAAACAACATGTTCCATGTGTATTACTGTGGACATTATAAAGCTTGTTAGTAGCAGCAAAGTGATATAGACCCACCGTCGCTATAATTCTAATCTAGTCTGTATAGAAAACAAATATTTTCCATTGTAGCCATGAAAACATTTACAAAAATTGCCTCCTCCTGTTCTTACCCCACTGGTGTACAAAAATAAATACTGCTGCACAAAGAAAAAACTGGCTTAATTAATATAAATCACTGTGTTCAAGTGCTTGTGAGGGGTAACAGATATCAGGATGACATTGAAAGAGAAAAAGATACAACTTGCAACAATGTTTGGGTTCTTGACCCAAACAAGACTATCCAAGCTGAAAGGATCATTTTTATCACCTATATTTTTGAAAAGTCAAGGTAATTTAGGGACCAGGTATTTTGTGCTCCCTGAACATGAAGGACAATCCATGGTTCACAATGAGATGTAACATGTTGACTGTGATATGTTTATTGTAGGGAAGTATAAGGTTTCCAGTAATGTCCAGCTGGAATCTTTTATGACTGATAATTTCACTTTGAAATAACAGTTATATATTGAATTCTTGCACTTACAATTGTTTGAAATAACTGACAAAAAGATACAGAAACAAAATCATCTTCCATACTTTAAAACAGTGCTGGATGGTGTCAAAAGCAAGCATTTTTATATATGAGAAGGGAAGAAACTTGATAGAATTTCTGCATAGTTGGAGGAAAAAGTCCTGTATTTTGCTTCTACTTTATGTTGTGTAACTGTTGGCAAATATGTGTTGCAGATAATTACTCAGTCCAGCTAACTCTTCATCTTATTTAACTATTAACCTGGCGTAAAGAGAAGGGACAACCTGGTTATGTTTCTTTTCCTTTTAAGCTTTAATCATATTTCAGATTATCCCTTAGTAAAAAGAAACCTATAATCTACTATTAATTTATTTCAAAATATTAAAAATGGGATGTTAGTAATTACATGAAACTATGCTCTTAAAAGAAATCATAGGTTTGACTATAATAAAACAATTAGTATATTCTTCCAGATATGCTACATGATTGTACATTCTAGAAAATGGGTTAGACAAGCCATTTTGTTGTTATTTTCCTGAAGTGTAAAACTATTTTATCCTTTGCTAAACTAAGAATTCATTCTTGCATGACCATACTGTAACAGTAGACATTCAAATGATGACAGATGAAGAGGCAGACCCTCTAAAAATATAATCTTATGGCATATGCAAGGCAGTTTATTTTATRCAAGATATACATGAGCATGGATTGAACTAACCAGTTCAACCAAAACAGTTTTAGGTTGCCCAGTGCATCAAGATGTAACTGGCTTTCTAACATCAAGAAGTAACTGGCTTTCTAATCCACTGATGTTTTTGAACAGATATATTCAGAAATACCTCCAGGTATACCAAGCATATTGCAGTATTCAACAACTCTTGAAAATGAGTATTTAGAGAATAACCAAAAAAATGAAGACATTATGTCCATCGTAGCCACTGTTTTACTTTATTTTTCCTTTACTTAGACTTAATTTTATGTATTTCTCTATATATCCATGAAGGAGTCTGTTCACTCTTCCTATCCTTATTGCACTACCTCATATATCAGCAGTGCCAATCTAACTTCACGTACAAGTCTGGGAACATTCACGACGAAAATATGAGAACTCCTATAAAAATTCTTCTAAGGTTTTGATTTTTTTGTTATATTGTATATATGCAATGAGTTCCATAAAACTTGCGTCTTTAATAGCATGATATTTTAATAAACTAATAAGAATGCTTGAGCTATATATAGAACACAAAATATGTAGCAGGTATTTAATGATTATCGTTGGGGCCTGTTCCAACATGTTTTCTGCAAAATGTAAGAACCATGTTGTAAACTTTGCATGAGGAGCCTTACTGAACTCAAATGATTCAAAAGCATGTATATTATGCTGTCTGGGTTGTATACTTTAGGCAATATAACAATAGGAGTGAAATACCATGACAGGCTGAAGTGGGCTTTCACTAGTTCATATGAATGTGAGGTCTCGGGTTGCAATAGCTCAGAGAGAGTCTGCTAGTGACTCTTTGTGCTTGAACAGAAAGGAGGAAGGAGGCCTCTTTTGAAGCCCAGGCTAAAAAAAAAAAAGCCTCTTCTGAACTTGCCTGTTCTGAACTATCCTCTCTATGAGCTTGATTCTACTGGGAAAAAAAATAAAAGGTTTTAAATTCACTATTATCCATATGGAACAAGCATAACTGAGCGAAACAGGCAAATTTACCCTAGTATTATCTTTGGATATGCTAAGCTGAGTTCCCAGATGGTGCAGGTTAAGTCATGGCAGTTATATCAAACAACGCCAATATATACTAATTTAGACTGAGTTCCTTCTTCATTAAGAGTCAGAAACAGGGGTATTAAAAAAAAAAACAATATGGAACCAACATAATATGTAGATTCCCTTGTCTCCTTATCACCTCTCATCTGATATTTGATTAGGATATTGATTTCTTCTTATTAAAAAAAAATAGAAAAATCATCATACTCACCTCTTTTTGCCCTCTACACCCTACAGCTGCAGAATCCCACCTGGATTAGCAAATTGATTTATTGATAATAAACACATTGATCTTCTTTGCCCTTCTCTAAGCTGTACAGCTCCAATTTCTCTGTTCCCACTTTTTTTTCCACCTCAAAGAAATTTTTAATATTAAAAATTCCCTCCTTTATTACCAGCACCATTCTTCTGGGTGCTCTTCTTTGCTCTTCAAAGATCCATCTGCTATTTTACAAGGTTAAATTCTTCCAAATGTCCTTCTAGCATGAAACAAGTTATAAGTGCTTATGTTGATGTCAGCAGCAGTCTCTCTGCTTGCTGAAGCACTAAACAGGGTCAATACAAAAGGAGATGTGTTTCATCAGTAGACTTTTGAGACACTTCTGAAAGGGCAAAATTGGTAAAAAAATAAAATCTCTGGGATAAAGCTTGGGGCAGCTCTGTTGATAATTGCTCTGTATATTGGTTTATTTGGTTAGAAGAGATAATATGTTACATATCTATCCAGGTGTTACTAACAGAAGATGRTGATAACAAAGAAGAAATTACCAGAAAGTTGCTTTAATTAAAAAAAAATCTGTAAAATCAAGTTGCAAGATAGAAAACAAAAATTGGACACTCTATTAGAAAGACAGACTATATACAAAGCACCTAATATTTCAAAATGTTATGGTTTCAATGCTGATCATCATGATTAAACATTCTTATCACTATAGCACCTAGAGATCAACCAGGTTATGATTTTAGCTGTGGTACAAACTAAGGGACAGTCCCTTGAGAAAGACATAAGAGAAGAGCTGCTTCACAGCAATTTTTGAGATTTCATAATTTGTTTTCACTATTCATGGGAACAAAATGAGATCAAGAGAATGGCACTAAATCAAAATGTCCACTGATTGTGTTGGGGAATGGGAATCTCAGATCTGTTGTTGCCACTATCATACTATCATCTACACCTCTTCCCTTTCTATGAAGTTTCACCCAAACAGACTCATCTAAGGGAAACATGTTTGCTTCGATGAAATGGCATACTTTTCAAAAATTTAAACATAGCAACTCAAGTTACCTAATAAGTGGATGAAAAAAAAAAACAGACTACAGGAACTGCGATATAAAAATGATGTAAAATGAAGAATTCTTAAGTTACTCAAGATGACAAACATGTAACACCTCAAAGCTGCTGAAACGAAAAGGCCTCATTCTCCTTCCTGGCTCCTGCTGCCCCTTCACCCAGACGTGTGGTCCCGCTCTCTGCTACATGTTAGTTCTGGTGCTTGTCAGATCCTTCAGGGATGAGCTCACTATTCACCTCGATTCAACACGGCTCACTAATTCAGCAGAAGCCTACCTATTTTCCTTTAACTGGGCTGCTGAGAAGAATCGWGTCACTGCAGAGAGGAGTAAGCTGAATGCCACAGTGGGGTGTGGAAGAGGAGCACATCAGTGGAAGCAGAATGTCCCTGCTTCAGTAACAGAAAGATATTAGGGACATCTTGTATAACTCTGACCGTGAGGGGGAATTTCTTCMCTGTGAGAGTGAYGGAGCACTGGCACAGGTTGCCCAGAGAGGTTGTGGAGTCTCCTTCTCTGGAGATCTTCAAGGCCCGCCTGGATGCAGCCCTGTCTAACATGCTCTAGGTGATTCTGCTGAGCAGAGAGGTTGGACTAGACAATCTCCAGAGGTCCCTTCCAACCTTACTGATTCCATGATTCTATGACTCAGTGCATATCTGAGATCACTGATTCCAATGCACAGATGCTGGGTACAGCTGTAATTAAAATACTCTCACCTCATATATGAGGCATTTTTATATAGTTTTGAAATTAGTGATTATATTAGTCATATGTATAGTTTCCTTGATTTGGTAAGACTACAGATGATAAATCCCACCTATTTAAAAAAGCGAGTGTCTGCATCCAGATTTTATTACTTGGAATTACTATCAGGGAAAACTGCAAGACCAGTAAAAGGCCAGAGAGTCAACTGGTGTAACTTAACGCAGTATTGCTTCCTGACCCATAACATATAAAATAAATCACAATAAGATGTACAAGTTCAGCAAAATGAACTGAACTAAGTTGCCTGAATGTTAAATGTTTTCATGAAACTAAAGTACAGGGTCATTAACTTTTGGAAGGGAATGAAAGTTACGTAAATGTGTTCCCCGTCATTCTTCCGAATCATTTCAAGCAACTGTCACGTATGTTCACAGAGGATATAGCTTATGACCACATAAAGGAAAGTTTTAGTTTGGTTTTCTTTACGTAAAATGTCTTGCATGGTTTCAGGGAAGGAAAAGCAATGGCAGGAGGAGAGGAAACTTAGAGAAGAATAGGAAGGAAAGGACAGAGAAAAGATCCAACAATTCAATATAAAAGATTGGATTGGCATTGCGTGTTAGTCACTTTCCTCCAAAAGTATCAAACCAAGATTTTCTGTTACACAAAGTTCAGCTTTCTCCAAATGAGGACAATACATCAACCATAACACCACTTTGTCACTGGAAGCAGAATCATGAATATCTGTCTAAAGTAGATCAGATCTGCAACAGCAATAATGACAGAGCACTGAGGCTACCTGCATCCCTTTGAATAATCTTAACAACAAAGGGAGAAGTTACAGAGAATCAGCCTACCATCTTTACCACCATAAATAATTAATAAATAATCTTATCACTATGTATAAAACCACTATATAAAGTGAGTCAGGTGATAATTTGGACATCCATTGCCTAAAAAAAGTTGGAAAGATCACAAAAAGTGGTCACAGTCTGTAGAAATGGGAAGCACTGTTTCTTCTGGCGCTATATGGTAAAGTAGATATTGCAGTCACTTCATGATTATAATTTTTCCACACCTTAATGTTAAAGGTGATGGGTATAATATTGCCAAGTGTGTTCTGTAAGGGCCTTATCAAAAATCTGTAGATGACGAAGAAAAGCAACTCCCTTCCTTTGGACAAAGCAACGGCCTATAATAAGGTGGCAGTGAAGTAGTGATACCTGTTCAGAGAGGGTATCCAGAAATGAGGTGTTTTATCTGAGGCTAGAGAATTTTCCACCTTTATAGATATTCCAGTATTTCTCATTGGCCAGTTGTTAGGAAACAGTGACAGAACTGCTACAGTTCTCAACATTTCCCATAGGTAGGAGACAATAGCTAGAGAAGTCTCACAAGAGTATGCTTTCTTTATGTGAATAATTCATTATTATACAAAGATGTGTAAAATAATCAAATTTCCATTCATTCAGGTGCAATATCAGACTAGTCCATGAATTTTTTCTAGATTAAAATGCTACATTTCAGACATTTTATATGATATTTCATAATAAAAAGTGGTTATATTCTTCTGCTGTACAAAATTAAATAATACAATAATGACTTTTTCAAGAGTAGAAACTCACTTCTCAGAAATATTTTTCTGCATTGACACTAAGATTTGCTGTGTTAAAACAGCTGAAGTTAAACTCAAATTGCCATTCAACTATGCAGAAAAAATACACACATATGATGCCCCAAGGGAAAGGTGAAAAAAAGGGGGGTTGTATCTATCAGCCTTCAAGCCCTACTTCAGAAAAATATCTAAAATTTTGGAAAAGAGTTCAATATTTGTTTAAAACTCCCTAAAATGAGGGGAACTCTTCAGTGTAGAGAAAGTGCTTCTGTCAATAAGGAATTGGTTTCCTTATTCAAAGTTTTTGTAACTGAGGGCACTAAATTTTGCAGAATCACTATGCATATTATCTAACTGGTGTAGGAAGATGGTATTACTAGCTTACGAAAGGCTACATTCTTTGGCAAGACTACGTTACCATGTTAGTTATGCATGTACTTAATAGCTTTTCTAAACAGCTATTATTCCTGAGGGAGTCAGTACGATTTCCAGGTTGTATTTGCCCAATTCATGAAGAAAACTTTACTACTTATGAAGAAGTAAGTAAAGATCTCCAAGGCTTGACTTGGAGATTTAGATTTCGAAGTTGGTAGTTAGCAGAAAAAAAGTATTTTTCTAATGATTTGAGCAAATTTGGCTGGAGAGTTTTAGAGATTATGTAAATCCATAATGTCAGCTAATCATAGCAGAATCACAACAAAAAGAAATATGGCACAGAGGAACTGGCTTACTGAACTGGAACGAGCTAAACATCTAGTATGAGTAACTGAAGTTAAGGCAGGTGACATGTCGGTATCCTCTTAGCTTAGAGTATCAGTTAGGAAAAAGTAGTTTTTATATCCTATGATGACCTCAGCTGAATTTAAAAAAGAAGGAATGAAGGAAGAAAGGAAGAAAGAAGAAAGAAAAAAAGAAAAAAATACAAACTTGTGTTGAATTAATACTTTCTCACAGACAGCAGGATATCAGAGAAAACTCATATTTCATTCGTGTATCTTTTTCTAAGATATATATAATCATGTAGAAATGTTATAATTTTTCCCTGTGGTTTTCCTGTAGATGAGATTTTAGCTTCTCCCAGATCAATCAGTATCCAACCAAGATGCACAAAATATTATTTAATAGATTTGATATGAATCTCATCATTATATTCTACGAGCCACCTCATAGTTAACACAAAATAACACACTGATGTAAACTTTCAATGTAGTTCTTGATGATTCATTTTCAGTACAATCTTACATGGTACCAAGGATGTTTCTAGCATTTGACACTGTCTTCACTATTCCAAAAATGAACTCCATAACTGGTCCTTCAGTTTGAGTTCTAGTCTCACACAGGATATTACAAAAAACATCATGCTGTTACTGCTTACAGAGGCACACACACATGCTTGCACACATACACATAGAAGTATTGTAAAAAATATTTTTCATGTCACTGTGAGTGCCTGAGAATTAGCTGGACACTTGTAGCAGAAAATTAATCTCTCTGCATTGTAGAACTCTACTCTGCTCTAAAATAATCATAGGCTGTTTAGCTGGTAACAGAAATGTCAGAAATTTAGGAAATCAGGGAACTTCTGGTTAAAAAAAGATGTACATTAAAAATTGTTGCAACTGAAGATTGCATGTCTGTTCAACTTGGAATGCTTTCTTTTTTTCTGATGAATCCAACCCAGTGCTTTTTCTCATGATCTGAAGATTCTTTATCTTTCTTAGATTCAAACTCTCTGTTACATGTTGATTTCCAAGACAGTATTTACTAACGTGTTTGCAACTAGTGCAATGTGTCAGCAGAAAAATCTTTGTCACTAGAGGGCAGCCATCATCTTTTAGAGAGCCAAGAGACATCATCATGGAAATGAAGTTCTGACTGAAGTCTCAGAGGACGTGATTCTGGACCAGTGGGCTGTGTCTTAGTTGTACTAATTTTCAATAGAAGTAATTAGCAGCATTTCAAGATTTTATCTAGGGATCAAATTATGGCTGACTGTTTTGAAGGCAAAATATTCAGATTGGCAGGGTGGACTGACCAAGGACATCAAGAACCAAAATTTTGAGGTTACTGAGGCTGTAAAGCTTTTTTTTTTTTTTTTTTTTTTTTTTAAAAAAAAAAAACTGTTAAATTTTCCAGTAAAAGAAATTTCAGAGCACACTGAAGCAGAAGCAGTAAATGTGGCCACAATGCTGCCATGCTACTGGAAGCCCTTCCCAGCTCATGACTTCTGCATAATGGACAAACAGAGGATGACATGGGAGTTTTTTCCATTTCCTGCTAAGTACCTTTTGCCAACCATCAATGGGAATAAATTGGTGGCTGAGGCCAACCCTGCTGAAGTTCAGCTCCAAAATGCCTGCATCCTTGTCTGGTATCCTGGATCAGGATAAATGTTCATCTTGCACAGTGTCTCCAAGGTCTTTTGGTGGCTGTGCTGTACCCTTCTCATGGAAGAAACGATTATTGGGTGAACAAACAAAGCTGTGTAAGCAAAGAAACAACCAGGCTTTATTCTTGCCCAAAGCTTCATACTGACTGAGGCCAACTTCTGAGTTATGACTGATACAAGAATTCTGCATCGCTAGCAAAGGTTCTCTTGGCCTTCTTTCTTCGATTTAAATTGTGCATTTCCTTCAGCGTATCTGTGACCAAACAATCCTCAGTTCATCATTTATGTGATATGAACATATAAATAAGAATGAAAATGCTGTCTTATTGGAAACCTATACTTATAATTCTGTTGTTTTGCACTCCTGGCAATTTTGTACTTTGCAACTGTATTGCAAGGTATAAATGGTTTTACTGCTATCTGCCGTGCCAGACTGCTCACACTGCATCTCAGATGCACAAGTACATATTGCTCCATGTGCATGCACCATGGAGGACTTGACAAGATAGTGAAACATGCGTGTACATTAGAGCCCAAAATTAAGTCTGTATCAGATCTTGGAACTTGGCTAATTGAAATTTGCTTTATACTCTCTTTAAAATAAATTTCTTTAAAYATATATCAATTTTTATAACTACTGAACAAGGCTTGAAATTTGCAGATCTTGTGAGCTGAGGACCAAACCTATTTAAAATCAGTAAAGTAGGCTGAAATGAAAGGAGAAAATTAGCATAACATGCACGCACACACAGATGTGTATGTATATATATGCAAATGCATATATGTTTGCATATATATGTGTATATAAATTTTGACTTATTTATAAAGGGAAAAAAACTCACAAAGGGTATGATCCCATTTTTTTCATTCAGGTGAAATACCTAGTGGAAATGAAAGCTAAAACTGTTGGACTAGAAATGGATGGGAGGAAACACTTGCAGAGGAAGACATAGTATTTGTTTTGGTATTCTTGCCAGTGATATTAATCAGCAGGTAAGCAGCATCTCATAGCCAGGGATATGGGTGGATATAGGGGGGGAGAGTGGGCTTTCAACCCTGCTAATGTGCTGCATTTCTWATCCTTAATGTAGAGTCTTCCCTGAGACCTAGAGATACCTGGTGCTTGAACGCCTCTGTAATTCTGCAGGGTAGGAGAAGCATAAAGGTCTCCACACCAGAAGCAAGAGCAATTTTCCCTGTTTAGGCAAATCTAATCTTCATTAGGGCCTTGACTCTCAAATTTGAATTTCCAGGCTCCCTGCAAGAAGGGAGCATGTGTCCTTGCTACCAACTGAAAGCAGTTGCCTGTGTGGCTGCAGGAGCATGTGTCCTGCTCCAGAGAAATCAGGGCTGATCCTAGGACCAGGAGAACGGGAGAGGTTCTTACCTTGGATTTTTGTGTGAAAGCCTTGAATCTCCTTGCACCAGCACTGAAAGCTTTCTCCTGCGACTACAGTGGCTGGAGGGAGGAGAAGTCCCAGACCTGGAGTGACCCACTGATGCAAGTTTGGCTTTCACTTCTTACAAGGGGAAGAGAGCTCTTCCTTCTAGGCCTGGTAGAGCTTCTCACCACCAAACCCAGATGCTGATTCCTGACCTAGTTCAAAGTCTTGGAGGAGAGCAGAGAAATACATCAATTCCAGTAACCCTTAATTCAAAGGAAGAGTTATTTCAAGGGCTGAATTGTACTACAGGAGTAAAGGGTTAAATCTTACTTTCTTAAAAGAAAAGTGCAAAGAAAGTGTGATTATTGATAAATAATTTAACTGACAAGAATAGGAGAGAAATTTTCCTATATTTGTCTCCAGTGTTATGAAGTGGGTTCCTACTCCCTCTAAACAGTATTAAAAGATTCTTTCCTGACTTGAAAAAAAAAATGTGGTCTGAAGATACAAACGAAGAAATAAAACCATCTTTCTTAGGGAGCAAGGGAAAAGGTTTCACATTAATTGTTCCCACTGCAGGAAAATGAGGATTTTTAGGTTTCGTGTCATAATGTGATATGTATTCTTCAGGCTTTTTTCATTGATATATTATTTAAGCATTTTTTATTATCCTGGAGTTCCACATGTAACTTCTCATACATTGAAAGCTCAACACTTAATACACAATACAAAAACATGAAAAAGTGTGCTTTGGGTTTTTTATTRTTTAATGTGAATCAAGCCTTACATGCAAAACCAAAAAGTAGAGTTACAAAGTTATTGCATTTTCTATCCAACTGTCACTTTAAAAATAATTTAAAGAATTATATTCTAATAAGGACAGATGAGCAATGCATGATACTCTTTGTTGGAAATATTTAATTCTTTTTTACTTCAGCATTGTGTAGATTAAAAATAAAACAACAAAAATGTAAAAAAAAAAAAAAAGACTAGTTATCTTCATGTTCAGATGCTTAATGACATTTCATTCTGGCTTCTAACAGAAGAATGTGCTTAAGAAGCAGTTTTTAAAGTGAAGGAACAACCACTGTGTGTTTTATTACATCATCATAATGACTTTCTAGTCTGTCTTTAATCCTTCCACTCAACCAATAAAGTAATTCAAACAAAGAAAAACCCTTTGCTATGAGCCTCTATTGGTTTCAAAACCATGTGACAGACTCGACTGGCACCAAAATATGAACTAGAGGCTTATGATAAATTCAGAAGATCAATGAAGTRCATATAAAATGCATTTCATAAAATTTAATTTACACATATATTAGAGATGGAAAAAGGCTTTCCATAAGCCCTTTGGCTGGCACCAAACAACAATACATTCCTACTTGTCTGTTATGTAAATGCACTTTTCTGTATGGGTATACTAGTTTCAGATTAGATACAACTGTCTGTGTTATTTGTATCCTTTTCTGGTCCCGAAGATACTATCAAATTATTAGTAAATGCCTTCCCCTCTTTGTAGGATAGAGAAGAGGATAAAGCTGCAAGTTACGTGAATGTTTGTGCTAAATATTTTTAAGCTGGTTCACTGTGGGAGTTAGTGTGCAACAAATACTGCCCTTTAAAATATSATCTCATCTTAAGGTGACAAGCTTTATTGATAGACATTTGATTGCAAGACAAAACATGTAAGGACATTGATTTGAGATCTTTTGGGTTTTATTCTGTTCCAGATGGTCAAATGTTTTGCCATTTTAATATGACCAGCAATTRAAGTCTATTTACTTTTCAAGTAAGATTTTTTTTCCTTTGACTAATTTTCTTTTGTATTTAGACATAAGTAGGTTTAGAKGCACCTGTTAATACAACTACCAGAGGGTTGCAAAATCTCGAGATAGGCAGTATGAACATACAATTTAACATGATGCTGGTTCAGCTTTATGGATTTTTAAAAGTATCCAAATATAATGCTTGAGTTTGGGTCAGCTCTAGGGAAAATTATTTCACTGATTATATCTATATGATAAAGTTAATAATGCTCTTGGCAGTCAAAAAAAAAAGTTCTTAGTTAACAAAGTCTTCGAAATATAAGAACTTCATATTCTCATATCATATTAATTTTAAAAAACGTTCAGAGATATGATCTTTGTGAAGTGGGATGTTGTACTTACTGTCATATATTACAAGTAGCTACACAGCCAAATAAGCATCACATTGCATTATCATATAGATTTCTTTGTTTTTTTTCAAGTGGTCAGCATTTTTGTGGTAACATTAATAGTTATTACAGATTTAAATGGGCACTCAGTGTCTGTAAGTGATTGACAAGATCAATAACTTTAAGATCACATACTAACAGCAGTCTGTTTTTTTTCTTTAATCACTATCTTTTTGTTTTATACCCATGCCTACAGCAAGATCCTGTTTTCTGTATGTAGAAAGAGCTTCCTGCTGTGTGCTGTCGAAAGAATGAGAAGACAAGATGGAGAATCAATTTAAGAAAAAAGCTTTAGTTGACAAAGCTTTGCTGTAGATCAATGGAATCTAGCTAGTTAAAATATCTTTAGAAGCAGAGATTTTACAATCACAAGCTTGGACATAGTCAGTTTGGTTTTCCCAGTTCCGTTCACACAGTATTTTACCAGAKGAAAAGAAAAAATTAGTATGCAAATACTATTATTTTTATGACAACTAAATGTCTTTTGGCTTCACAGTGAAACTGTAATAGCAGTTTTAAAATATATTTCCTGGATGTACAGAAAATCTTGGCCTTTATTAGGTCTATTCTTTTAAAAGAGACAGTATTTACTTAAGTAGGAGCTTGTCTGCTACAGCAGAGCAGGCAAGCTCATTTACCCATGGAGAGATATAATAATGTACAATTCAGCACTTGGTACTTAGGGGATTTTTTTYGTTGACTCATTTAGTCTTTTATCGCTTATTTGTTTAAACAGGTTTCATGACAAACACAGGATGTGTACAAACTGATAGAAAGCACATGTCTTTGCCAGTAGATTTATCCCTATATCTGATATTTGTTTAATTGGGTTTCACTGAATTTGCATACCAGCAGTAATTAGTTGTTTCAAAATTCCTAATAGCATAGAGTGAAAATATTACAAAACTTTTTTTTCTTAAATACACATCTGGGTTTGTTTAAAGACAGTCTAACCATTTTCAAGTATGTTATTAACTCATTCCTGGTTACAAGAAAATCATGTAACATTTCAGCTCTTATCACCGAAACAAGAGGTGTACAATAAAGTTACTTAGAAAATAATCAAGCCTACAGCTGGTTTGGAAAATGAACAATCTGACACACAGTGCTAAGTGAACTTTGATGKAAACGTACTGTAGGATTCAAGGCCTTTACTTTGAAAACACCTGCCCTAGATACTTAGGCAGTGTGTCCAGATTAAAATATTGCCTATTGATTTTATCTCTTCAGCAGCATGGAGGATTCTGTGATTCAAAGTATAAATAGCTTCGAAAGTGATGGAGCAAGGAAAATGGATTTTTAAGAAATCAGAAAATAAAATAAATGTTGTATGGATAATAACACTGTTGCTAAAATCTGGACAAGATTTCCAGAAGTAAGTGGTAATTTTAAGTTCATTCATTTCAGGATATGAAAGCAGAGATAATTTAAAAAGGCCCAGTTCCCAGGAAAAGGAGACTACTCCTCTTCTGAAAAATCAATCCCTTATCAGACATTTTTTCAAAGTTGGGTATCTAAAATCACTAATCCRTTCTAGAACCTTGGTTAGCAATTAGCATTAATTGCTAGCGGTTGTATCCTGTTGGTCTCTGAGCCTGTTACARTATTTACTGCATCTATGGGCATTTTGTCTTTTGAATGAGAAAGATTGGTGTGGGCTCTTAAATATTGGATTTATTGCATACTATATAATTTCAGAGGTAGTTCCTCTATTTCTCTATGGATGAGGGCATTGATATTTAAAAGGCATTTTAAAAGTGAACACCTTTAATCCATTTAAAGTGAACACTATTAAAAAGGCAAGTTTAAAAGGACCCCAAAATAAAGGAGGCATAAACATTTTCATAGATGTTTCCATTATTTCTACTTCTTATTGTAACACAGTAATGTTAATATGTAAAACTGTTGTCACTGTGGTTTAACATGCTAGAGTAGTGTGTGTGTGTGTGCGGGCGCACACATTTGCTCATTTATGTACTACGGTTATTCTCACATTTTTATGCCTTTATCTCAGAGTGGTCATGAATCATCTGGGATTCTCTGTAACTGTTTATCTCAAACCTATATGGCTTCATGTAAGGAAACTGAAACAGAGGCATTGAGGTGTCATACAAAAAAATATCATTAGCATGCAGGAATACACGAGCTGTTTTGCTTGATAAGCATGGGTAAATCATCTCAGTCTTCTGCGCCTTCCTTCCTTCCTTCAGTAGCTTAATTTGGACCTTGGTACCAACCTCCCTGGGAAAACACATGTAATGTTTACTGATCAAAATCATGTATCTATATATAAAACATATTTTTTAGGCAGGAGAGAGAGGAAAAGCAATCAAGTCCACTCGCATCGGGTTTTACTATTAAATACACAACTGCAATTTTGCCTGTAGGTGGGCTTTAGATCTTTACTCATTTTAATACTGAATACAAATATGGCCATGAGGGAAACAGATGTTTTACCTCCTTATAGGGGAAGGGCTTAGGTCTAACTGAGTGCACTTTTACAGGAGTGCACCTGTATAAAATAGGTATTTTGAGTAATAAGGTTTCCTTTCTGCTGAGAAACTTAACAGTGGAAAAGAGTGGGTGCAAAAAATTCATAAATCCCTTGATGTTTTGGTCTTTACACTGGCAAAAGAGTTTCTGTAGAACGGGATTTTCATTAAAAAATACAGTTGCTAGCCATTTCTTTTACAAAGAGACTTCCCTATATAAATTAATGATGCACCCTTGTGCTCCTTAAGTCTGCCCTCCAGAAACAGTAGAAGGAGCCTGCAAGTCACACAGCATAGAAGCAACAGTAAAGGTGCAAACTATATCCCCCATTCACCTTAATGAGGTGTTAACTTCTAATCCTAGTTGGGACCATTAAAATACTAGCTTCCTTAAGTGGAGCAGTCGAAGAACTGCTCCTTAACTCTTTCACTATGTAGGTCTTGACGTGAGATCTCTAGATATGCTTGCTTATTACATAATATACATTATTATTACTACTAATAAATAGTATAATGTAGTATGTATAAAGTAAAGCCTCGAGTGAAAAAATAGGCTGAGTTCAATAAATATTCTTCTCCAATATGGAAGTTTTAATAAATTGTGGAATAAGTATTAAAAGAGTAAAGTTCAGGTTAAAGCAGTGAAGTGAGAATTTTAGCTTCCTTACTAGCTGTTGGATAAAACCTCTGCAGATGACCTTGGAAAAGTCACCTGCTCCCACTCTGCCCTCATTTAAGACTCGTTCATAACAAAAAAAAATCAGAATAATAAATACTCTTACCAAACTCGTAAGTGTGCTATGGGAAAGAATGAGTCTCTAACAGCTCATTGATGAATGCTGCAGAACAGCTCATAAATAAGAGAAATTGTCAAAATCTCAATGTTTGAGGAATTTTAAGGGACAATTGTCAAAAGAATATAAAATATTTAAAAAGTTGAGAGGTGAAATAATCTGAATTAGATAAATTGGTTCTATATGAGGTATCTGTGGGTTAAACATGAGATCCTTCCTTATGCATGGATGTTTCCTGGCTCAAAGCCATGAGGATCTATGCTAACACAGGATAAATTCTTCAGTAGGGCTGAAGAGAAATTATCCGATGTTGACCTTTCTTCATGCCCTTAAACCAAGAAAATCCATTGAGACCTTGAACAGTATCATGAAATGAAAATTCAAAGCAAATTTTGGATTAGGTCAATCAAAAATGTAATTAAGATTTAGACAAACATTTTGAAAGTATTGATGTTGTCCCCTGCTAGCAAGCTGCTTGGAGTCTTAGTTCAAATAAAAATCCATCAAAACCCTATGAAATGAGACTGTCAGATTAAGCTGAGGAATGCATCCCTTAAAAGCAGAGTCCTGAAGGTACACACATAGCACATCCCACATGTATTATATATCCGCAAACTAAGAACCAGGACTTGGTCGGGTAGGAACAACTGGTAACAGGGGAAGTGGGGAAAAATGGGGGTAAATGCAGGACAATACAGCATGTTAGGAGAAAAAAAAATAGGGCTTTAGCTCCTGACCTCTTAGGTAGTTGATATGGCTTAAGTATCTAGCTCTCAAAGACAATTTGCAAACATGGATCCCAAAGGAAGGGGAGAATCTTGCCACAGTTCATCATCCAGAACCAATACATCATCTGCTTCAATGTCTAAAACTCTTAGTCCATTATCTGACTTTCCTTTATCATTTCCTTTTCCTAGACCATTACCTGACTTTCCTTTGGCTTTGACAGCTTTTTTTTTTTTTTTAAACTTCTTTAAGGACCTGATTCCCATCAGGTATGTTATAAGTGAGTTTTGGCATCTAGCTTGAATTTGAAAATCCCACTAGATAGCAGACTCCATTGGAGAGTTTAAACAGTTCAACTCTGATAAACAGAATTGACAGAAGGTTTTGAGGCTCTTATAAGCACCCATCATCAATGAACAAAAAAGAGGATTTATTCTTTGAATCTATTCTTCGTTGCCTCATTAGATCTCATGGGTTACACACAGATTATTTCTAACTTGCCTTACTTCATGTGCGTGTCCCTTTCTTCTGTTTTCCTTTGAACTTACTGTGTTCTTCAGCATAAAAGTAAAATTTTTCATTCATCTCAAAGATTGTCTAGCCAGAAAGGGGGTTGAGATGCACAAAAAAATTATTCAAGCTGCACAGTTGGAAGAAGCTTTCTTTGCTGTACACCTTGATTGTGGCCTTACTATTTGAGGGATGTACTATAAACCTCTACTATGTTGAGGTTAATCCTGCTCCCTCTGCCTGCCTTATTTATCCTCCTCTTGTAGATAACAGATATCATGGGCTGGTCCCCATTTATACTATGCAGGATTAATTCCACTAAGTCAGTAAAGTTGCAAGGTATAATAATGATATAAATAAAACCAGGATCAGTTCCTCAAACACAGAATTTCTTGACTACCTTATTATTTGCCCCAAAACTGTTGTGGTTCCTAAGGGGTGCAAAGCTCATCTTTATCACCTGGAAACTTTTGAATCAAATCTTGTTCACCTGAACAACCCTACTCACACTTAGTCTAAAAGTTGATAAGTCCTTCTTCTTGGAACTGCTGAAACCTTGGCAGGGTAAGAATGCTAAACTTGGCTGGAGGGGCATCATCTGTTATATCTCTTCCTTTTAATGTCCTCCTCTCTGATATATTTTTTAGTATGTTCCTTTTTCTTGAACTCACGGGAAGTTAGCACTTTCATTGTTGTTTACTAATCACTGCTGAATAGTCTACTATGCTTTAGGTACTAGGTATAAGCCTAAAGCATTGTGTAAAATAATGATATATCTACCTACTGGCTTCTAGTGGTGAAAGAGAAAGTAATAAAATGACTAATTTGTTTGCTGCTTTAGAGGCCAAATTTTCAGCTGATCTAAGAGTGACATGAACAGTTATGTGTACCAGGTAGTGCTAATAATACATTATTTAATATAATTAGATATATTAAATCTATCTTATGTAGATCTTTTACAAGGGCTGCCAATAAAATATTGCTTATTTATATAAAAAACAGATGGCTTTCTGGAGGGTTCTTATAAGTTCTTACCTTATAAGTGCTTGTACAAGCTACTCATTTTTACTATATGTGTTTTCCACATGTTATATTCATTGTTCATCGTATCTTGAATTTGGTCTGCCTTGAGTTGACGAAAGCTGCAACCTTTTTCTTCAATCCGTCAGCATAAAAGATCCCAGGGTAGGCAGCTCTTCTCACTAGAAGTGGCATTCAAGCTGTATTCAGTTAAATTACCATTTCTAAACCAGGCTTTAGAGGCAGTCTGCCCAGTTGAGAGCTGGTATTATTTTGCATGGGACTCTGCTGTGGAAGAGGAAATTCTGTGGAAAGTAGGAAATACAGCCTAATGTTTTTGTGCCTTACCTGTTCCTGCTGGTTGTATCCAAACTCTGTATTGTCTTTTTTTTTTTTTTTTTTTTTTTTTTTTTTTTAGGAAGAGGAAGAAGTTATTTGGCTTTAATCACCCTTCAGTATAAAAACACTGCTCAGCTCCCCTTTTTGATTAATTCTGCATTACTGGTTAGCCTCTGATTTTGATACAGAAATTTTAACAAAAAGATTTTAACCCTTTCTAGTGAGAAGCTTTTTCATGCTTAAGCACAAATACCAAGGCAAGATCACTTTAAACAGAACCTGTCACCAAGAGTAAAAGATCATAAACCTAAAGCAATTCCTCTGACTTTATTTCAGATGCATTTGACCCACTTCTCTTTCATGTCAAATGATTGTGCTCCAGGATGCTTATAAGGTAATATTTTATTTAAGTACAAACTAATTAGGTTTAAAATTATTATATAAGCAAAGGATTAAAAAATCTCAAAGCTTGAAATAAGTTCTCAAATTATTCATGCATTCTTTACTTAAATGTTAATTTAAAAATCTGGAAATTTAAGAAAAAATGCTCTGCTTATTCCCATATGACTTTTTCTTGATTATGATCTTAAAATTGTCTTTCTCTATAACATAACATCTTTTAATCTAAGTTTACACTATCTGCACATGAAAATAGGATTAAGCCTCTAAGTTGTCTCCCTTTCTGGAATATCACCCCTCTGGGGTTTTTAAAACTGCTCTTCTCAAAAAAATGTACATAGTGYCTTTCAGTAAATGAAAGCTCATGTGCTCTTGACTTCCAGTTACTGCTTTAGGTGTCTAGACAAGCCCTTGGAGGCTTTCACTGCTCTGTCTAGTACAACTCCATTCAAATGAGAAGAGTAATCATAGAAAATATACTATGAAAACAGATTACAGAACCATAAGCAAGATGAGCTTAACATACAGCTGAAGGTGTCCTTGCTCAGTGGAACTGGTCCCATGAGGAGCAAGACTTCAGTGTAGTGAAGGCGACTTGCGGTGAGCACTGTGTAGCAAATGTCCATTGATTAATAAATGTGTGCAATATTTGCAAAACACGCTGTACAGTAAATTTAGGGAATCATGTAATATAAAACTATTTTCATTTGCTGGAAACAAAACAGACTTTTTTTTTTATCTCAAGTAAATGATTAATTCTAAAGTTTCTTTCCAAAAATGACAGGCAAATATCATTGTAGTGGCTGTTACACTATTGACTGAAACTCTTTTTGATAATAAACATTGTTTTAATACATTCACTATTTATTCCAGAAATACTTATGAAAAAAGATAATTTTTAGATGACAAAAAGAAATCATCTAGTTCTGGCCAGATTTGCAATGCACGCGAATGGGAATGCGTACACTTTAAGAAAAGTGTCATTTGTAAATAGGGAAACACAAAATTTCAGATACTGAAAATGTTTTATCTTAGGTAAAAATGTCTAAAAAGCTGAAAAGGAATTTCAGGATGTCCATTGCTGTGAATGGAATGACAGGAAGGTCCCCRGGGAGCGTTTCTGGATGACCCACCCAGTGTCTCTACTCTTCTCTCGGCCAGGCTCTTTCTCGTTGTAAGCAGCAGGAATCCTTCCCCTGACTTCAGTGGCAACTGACAAAGGTTTTTACTCACGTTAAAAGATAAACTTCTCAAGGCCCTGAAAGCAGAAAGGTCTGCTTTTCTGTATCCTTACGGACCACCAGGCGAACTGAGAATGTTTCCTAAGATGCAGCTTGCACTGTTTGATTTTGCTTCCTGAGACTCATATCACCTCATTACCACTGGCTGTTTGGTTTAAAAATAAGCAGGACTGGCAGGTCCTGGCTAGTGACAACTTTGTCAGGCTTGAATTTACTTCCCTTTCCTCTTAGAACAGAGGAACCACTTTTCTTTTTGATGGCTGCCTATAGATATTTACCAGACTGATTTCATTTTCTTTTGCTACAAAGGAGTAAATGAGTATGACCTTTGAGTAGAAAAAGGTGAAGCTTCTGGGATTTTTTTTTTCTCATTTTATAGAGAGATTCTATGGCTTTAGTAGAAGTTCCCTGTATGTATATAAAATGGAAAATAATTGTGGAATCAGCAGAAAGTGTCAGAATGGAAATAAGKTATATTTAACTACTGTAGCAACTCTCAAGAATTTGGAAAGGTGCAGGTTTTACTGATGGATGTCCTCACCTAATGTCTTGGATCAATATTTTTTTTAAGAGATACCCCAGGTAATGAAGGATTTTCTAGGAAGGGATTCTGCTTACAAACTCTAGGTGCGCTCTATTTCTTTTAATCATTTTTGTTCATGTTTTGCTTGATTTTTTTTTTCCTTTTTAAAGGACTCTCTCTTGTCTGACAATAGCTACTTAAACTCAAGCTTTTGTTTTGTTTCTAAGAGTAATTAATCCTTAACCCATATTCTGTTTCTCTGAATCACGTATATTAAGTTAATATTTCAGGAATAGATTTCTTTTCAAACATATTTTCCAAACAAAATCTGATGGCAAATAATGGCTTCCAGAAGCTAGCTAAGGACTAAAAAGACAGAAGTATACACTTCTGAACTGCAAAAGAAGCTGTAAAGATATGAAACCAATAATTATGTATCAATAGACTTCAGATGAGATACTCAGCAGAGCATATAGCTATRTAGACCTTCTCAGGAGGTAGTCACGATGATTGAAGGAATGATATTAGTGACTCTGCCTTTAATAGGTAGAACAAGATAGTTTCTTTCCTCTGCCCTTTCCCYCCTCCTTTTATCCTCCTTTCCCCCTCTGCTTTATATAAGTTAATATATGATTATTTCCACATCTTAGAAAACTGCATAAGTGCAAGCATTTGGATTTTTGATAACACCTACCCTGTAGCTGGAGGATATGCATGACCGAATGAAAGCTTCAGCACAAAAGGATATTAATGTGTTTGGAAAGGAGTTAAGCTCTGCAGTGGGTGACAAACTACAATGAAAAAAATGGCAGGTAGAACCTGAAACTAAAGGTTTCTCTCAGAGTTATGAAAATCTATATATAACTGGTGACTGCTCTGTTTTTAAAATACATTTTTGCTCTTTCCAGCTACAACCGTTGTTCCAAAGATAATATGCTTGTTGAAAAACTGGATTAGAAGTGCAATGTTGAGCATTGTTGAATATTAATAATTCCTTTTCTGTTAAAAAAAAATTCTCATCCTTCTTGATTGCTTAGAAGCTGAGAAAAATGATGATGAAAAGATACAAAATATAAAATATAATGGTTTTGGATTCAAAGGTTCTGACTTCTATTTGCCCACAGCTTCCCTCTCCAAATAACAAACTTCATGCTTTTTAAATATTTTCTTAACTGCAATAAAAGCAAAAATATTTATGCAAAATATTTAATTTCTAAGTAGTATGTTTTGGTCATTGACCAGAACAAGACTGACTTTGGACTGGCTGCCTCCAAGGTACCTAAACCATGCCAAGTGGGAAATAAAAGAACTTGTTAATTATATTGGCTGAGGATGTATTCAGAAGGCTTCATTCTTATGTTTTTTTTTTTTTTTTTTTTTTTTTTTTTTTTTTTTTAAAAAAAAAAAGCATGCTGGGTCTGTTATGGCCTGAATTCATTGCCATTTCCCCTAGGAGGGTATGGTGTCAACATCCTTCAAAAAAAGTCACTGACCTTGTGCTCATATAACTCTCTCAGTACTTGAAACACTTTAACAATTGTGCTCACTCTAYGCCAAAGATGGTCAAAGTTAGGGAGCATGTTAAAGCAAAACAGAGGTGGTGTCATATAGGTACCTTAACATTCTTGTTGCCCTTTTTAGCCTGGCTAGGACCCAGGTGATGCTAGCCTCACTGGCTGATGGGCTCTAGAGGCAGTAGGGAGATTGCCTCTGAATCTTCACATGATCTAAAATCTTTTCTGGAGACCTCTTCATGCCAAAAGTTTGATAACGTATACCACATCTTTACTAAACTAAGCTTATGTTAAGGACCCTTTATTTTTATAAAGGTGAGTCAACTTTGTCTCTTAGTAGCACAAAATGTCTTTTTTTTAAGCTCTAACTGATGCAGACCATGTGCAATCAGCCAGAAGCAGGCACTAACTTTCYTTGTAAGCTGTAGTATAGCAAGAACCTAGTTAGATGCATTTGGACACAGACTAATTAGATCAAGTATGTTTCTATGCTAACACAGCAACTTGATTTTCAAAGCGAAGCTGGGTCATATATATCAAATCAGAGAGTGAATGGAGCACTGTATCTGACAGCACCTCTGGGAACAGTTCTGCCCATGATGAACCAAACGTAAGTGCTGGTAACAGAGCATCGGGGTACAGCTGCTTCTGCAGTGGAGTAAATTCACCTAGCTTGCATATAATAAGAGTACACAGAAGCTTGCATTCCTGATTACTTCTAGATTTTTTTCTTAGAAAAAGGAAAAAAAGAAAGTATTTATAATATCTAATCTGAATTAACCTGGCATAAGATTTCTACCACCAGYTCTGATTTTGCTCTTCCAGATGGAAAGAACAYGTTTAGCTCAGGAAAGTACATGCAYGCTGTGATCAAATCACCTTTTAAATTTTTTTCTGAAAAAATAAGCAGACCAAGCTATAGGCATTTAATCAAAAGACTGGAATCATTTTGCTGCATTTTTTTCCTTCATGTACTCCCATTTTAAACATCTTGTTATGCACTTAAACTTGCATACCTTCCTGCATCAGACTGACTACAGGGGTAAAAATCACATTCCTGTGTGCATGCTGCTGTTTAAACATGGACAGTATTGACTGCTTTTGCCACAGAGTTGCATTTGAATTTTCCWTTAAGTTCTTTTTAGGATTTCTGCTTTTCAACACACAGTTTTTCATCCTCTCTTCCTGATGAATAACTTTTGCGTARCCTTAAAATACAGTTTTCCAACACAGCCTAAGACATCAAGCAATTTGGATCACTGTTGATCTGCTTTCTTAAGTATTTACCACTCTGCTGACCGGGATGTCATCTGTAAATTTGTTTAGTAGTGATTCAGCAATGACTTCCAAAACCCAATGAAAGCATTAATAATCTGCTTTTTGAGATGCCTGCCAGTTCTTAATTTGTGTAATGTGTACTCTATTGATGACATATACAGCTAATATTTGAGCAAATGTCGCACGGTCCGGAGTGCAATGCCTTTCACAAGCCTAGCTACCTTTCCTCAGGCAAACTTTTAACCTCGTCGCTGGGCAAAAAACAGGGTTTGACAGATCCGTAGGTGGCGCCTTCTCCCTGCGTATCGCCTGCACCCACACCTGGGTGCACAGACCACAGGGAGCAATTCACCAATTGCTGGCAAATTTTGACACCCCCCTCCCGTTTTTTTCTTCCCCCGTCTGTTCATGATTTTTTTTTTTCCAACAACAATCCGTGATATTTATGAAATTTGATCACTTTTTGAAACTGTGTGAAAATGTCAGCCTATCGATTAGTCATGGACCGTTGATTGCAAGAATTCACTCAAAGGCTTAGTATTCATCACTCATTATTCGAGTGGTGAGGCAAGGCTTCTGAGTCAAATAACATTTTTACTTTTCCCTGATTGATTAATTGACCTTTTAAAAACTACTTCAAGCTTCTTTCCAAAACAAAATTTTGCACATGAGGGATAGAGAGGCTTCTTCCTTGTCCTGCCTACTAGAGTGAGATGGCAGAGCAGGGAACTATCAGGTCACACCTGAGCTAAATGAGACAGCAAATGCTAAATAACAGCTCAGAAAGGAAAGGAATGGTTGCAAAAAGCATAAATCAAATGTTTCTAGAAAACAAGTTTTGACAATAAAATAGGCTATGTTATTCTGTATCTATGTAATTCCAGCAAATTAAAAAAAAGATATTTTTGATGGAACTAATTCAAAATGCAATATTTCATGATTGTCCCTAAGGGCCCCTTTTTGTTTCTCTCTCTTTTTTTTTTTACATGATGTTTCAATTTAACAGTTAAAGATATTAGAAATCTCATGGAATTTATTCACAGTGTCATTGTGCACTTTATCAGAACCCATTTTTTTTAACACTTCTACCTAGCCATCAGCTAGAGATGAAGATCCATCCTCTAGACATTGTCTCGCATGTACAAGAGATGCATATAAATGCTGGATTTCTGAGAAAACACTTCCTTTTGCAGTCACGCTTGATTAAGTCTCTTGGTTAAAAATAACACATTATGAATGTGAGGCATTTATTGGATTGGTCAATATGTCCTTAAAGAATCTCTCCTTTCTGTGCAGGTTCCTTTCACATACGTAATAAATCATTGTAAATGTGTCTGCATGATTTATTCACTGGTCTTAGGCTAAAATTAAGGTGTGAGTGTCCTGAAAAATCATTAATGTCCTGGGACCCTCTATCACGTGTGTTCCCTCTTCTCCTGTCCTGTTCTGTCTCAGTGATAGTCACRAAAGGCACTCAGGATAAATCACTTATTAAAAAAAGGGGGGGGAGACAGCTGGCAGATCCTGACCTGTCCGGGCGAGGGGCTCAAAGCCCTACAACACTCACCCTACCTCAGCTCAAAATAACCCATATTTAAGGTGTGTCCATCTACACATGCTATTAGGGAGAGCTTCTGAAGGGTATGTGGAGAAATACAAATCCCGCAGTGATGATGGGATGTAAAGGCAGAGGGGATTTTTAAAGGCAGGTTGGCTTAGTTCTTTCTTTGAAAACATATTTAGTGCAGCTGATAAGAAGGCTTATGGATATATTTTATTATTTAAATCTACATAAAGAGCAAAGCAATTTATAATAATGCATTACAAATCCCTAGAGTTCCCACCTACATTCCAGCTCTCACAATTCTTCCTATTTTCTAACCGCCTGGGGAAAAGTAAGTCTTGCCATATCACTAATCTGAAGACAGGAGAGTAACATCGCTGCTTCTGACAACAGAAGCAGACTATCCTGTGACAAACCTGAATTATCATATCTTAAAAATGCCAGACCACATTTCCACCAATTTAATTCATCACCTGGTGTAAGTGGTTAGGAAGATAACTCCACTGGGCCTTTCCTATGTGTTGTTTGCATCCTAGTCCTCCTATGGAACCACTGTCGGCATTAACAAGGAGATCCTGAGAATGTAACCGTGGATCCAGTGTGCTATAACTTCAGTATTGATTTGTTGATATCTCTGGAAATATTTCTCCTTACTGAATAATAGTTTTCTTGTCAAATTTCCATGGTCATTCCCTTTTAATTTTAGAGGACTAAGTGAAAATATAAAGGTTGATGACTATTTATGGGACCCTTTCTCTTCTACTAGAATATCATTAATGTCTTGGGTATGCTCACTGGTAATACAAGTAACTACACAAGGTCACTAGAGGTATTCTAACCTAAAAACAAAATGCTACAGAAGTCCAACCAGAGACAATTTATGGCACTAATGCTTATARTGCTGCAATGAATTCCTAGGAAGAATATTTTAAAATTGGCAGTTTATATATTGCGCTGTTACTTTTCAGATTTTTCTCGTCAAGAAGAATTGGTTATGAGAGATCTTTTGAAAAAAATGTACTCTGGCTAATCATTTCTCAGTGGAGACAGGATAGGATTTTTTAGTGTACGAATGCTATCCAGAACACAATTCATTTTCAGTGTATTGGAAATATTTAAACAATGTGTTCACTGTTGACTATTACAAAAAGCTTTGATTTTAAACTTGTCCAGTGATACAAAAGGAAGTGCAAAGCCTGAGAATTCAATTTCTTAGAGATTTCTTTTTTACAGAAGACATGCGCAGGGACCAGGTCTGATTTCCAGATATCTCTCTGGAGGCTAATACAACTAGATACAAAATAAAACAATTCTGTGGTTCTTTAAATTGTGCTCTGGAATTAAATTTGGTGCCGTTCTGCTCAAGACCAGAAGGGAAAGAAAAGTATCCTCCATAAAGATCACATCAGGAAAAGGGAGGATTTACCATAATATTCTTGTTCTACATGTTAAAAATTGAAAATCCCAAACCTACTCCTAAGCTATGTATCTTCCTGGAAATGTGTTTTTCAGACCTGCAGGTAAACTGTCACTGCTGCTACTTTAGATATTTGCTAGAGGATGCGTTCATTAAGATAAATGGATTGTTATGTTTCTAGAAGTGTTTAGTTCTGCATATARGAGACCATCTGTTTTCTGATAAATCTCCTTGCTCATATTTGTGGGCATTTTATTTATGCTTTTTAGCTTTGCTTCATTTTGTTTTTAAATGCATTTAAATAAACATCATAACAAATTACCACAATTTCAGAAGGGATAGCCACTTATGTAACCTTTTTTCTTTTTTATTCTTTAAAAAATGTCAGTTGATTAGGTTTTCAATGTTTTTTGTCTATCTCCCACAGTTTTGGATGGAAAAAGAAGCATACTATATCTCTTCCAGAGTAGTCCATGAGCTTACTCCCTGTGGTTATGCCTCCTGGTTAAGGGCTGTAACTTTGAAACTGTCATGAAGCTCTTCTACAAAGTCAGCTGAAAGCAGACCCAAAGCACAGATTGCTTTTGAGCATGGGATGATCACTGAACACAACAGTCACAGTGCAGAGGTGGCACAGAGATGGACATAGAGGGGATAAGACCACCCAACCTTTCTTGATAGATAGATCAGAGAGGAGCCTTGGCATTTTTTGCTGTCAGTATACAGACATCCAGGAAGAAAAAAGCTGCAAGTTACTGTAGCTCACAACATGAATGAACCGTATTTTGCACAAGGAGGAGCTTAAGAATGATGTGTTATGGCCATTGATAATATTTATTAAGGATTTCTTTTTATGATCAACATTAAGTAGAAGAGAAAAAAAAAGACTTGTCTGTGAATTTTATTTCTGTCTAGTTAAGGTTGCAAGAGAAATGCAAAGCCTGTGAAGGGAGGACAAACAGGAAAATTAACAAGCAAATAGTGAAATATGATATCTGCCAAATATGTCCATTAGTTGATAAGAATAACTACATGAGTACTAAGATAGTATCTTGCTTGGTAGATTACATTCAAACAGTTCATTGCCTGCAAAATCTGGTATTTTTACTTGTGTAATTATGACTGGATAAAAAAATTTATTTTGCTCCTTGAGAGAATAGCTACTAGAAAGGCTCTTATATTTAGGAGTTCAAAATTTGCAATTTGAGAATGTCCTCTAATCCTCTTGAAAATGCACATTTCAGCAAACATTTATATGAGAATAATAAACTCAAAGAACATTTGCAAAAAAGTAAACACAGAAGGCGTAAACACAGCCAAGGCAAGTCTTCATGGGCATATTGTCAGCACTTATCAAACAAACAAACTTACCTATTATCATTGTCATTATTATTATAGCAAACATTTATGGAATTTTTCTGAGCTATTTTCCTAGGCCAATTTCTATAATTTATCCTGCTTTAATATGAAAAACTTCTGAAAAAATCAGAAACTTCTGTTTCCTTTGCTTCAGAAAGGTGCTGGTAGCAAATTCTGCAAAGTTTTGTTTATGACCTTCTAATTTTTAGATGACATTTTGTAAACTCTTTTGAGAAAAATTCACACTCCCACTGCTTCAATAAGACCTTTGAAATTCAGCATGGAGAATAGCCTTGAAGAGAGAACTGTCTTTATTCTGTGAGGTTCCATGCAATAGTCATGGATCAATATTTGAAAATAGACATTTCTGTATTGTCACTCAGACTTTTCAGAAAAATATTGTCAGTGTCCAAAATAAAAACCTAAATGTGAATGCGTAAATCCAGGCTCACCAGGGTTAGAGGTGGTATTGTAATGCGTGTAATGCAAAGAAAGTCAGTGGCTTTATCTTTGTTTCTGAACTTCTGAGTGTTCAGTTTTGCAACCTAAGTAATATTATTTGGAAAAAAAAACATTAAATGTGTGTAGGTGGAGAATGATCATGCATGTTTTTCTGTAATACACTGCCTCCTTTGGACTTACAGTCTTGGCTTGTCTAATACGCCTCACGCGAATTCCACCAGAAACTTTTTCCTTGTCACTTCTCAGTCCCCCTTTCCCATAATCCTCTGTTACTGCTACCATACAATACATCAAGTAGGCATAAAGCAACAAAAACATGCACTCTACAACACAAAATCAATTATTTATTTTCTTCTTTATGTCACTGGAGAGAATGTGGGAGACAGTGGTTTTTGGTTATGACTCCTCCACATAGTTTATGCCTGACAAGAATCATGATCATGTTCCTGAGTCCCCTTTCCTGCAGAAAAAGCTTACCAGATGCATGTGTGTATGTGGGTGTGGGTGAGAGGGAGGGAGAGAGAAGGAAAGAGAGGGAGAAAGGGAGGTTTCAGTTACATAATGTAATCCTGAGGTCAGATATTTCAGAATCACAGAATGGTTGATGTTGGAAGGGACCTCTGGAGATCATCTAGTCCAACCTCTCTGCTCAGGCAGGGTCACCTAGAGCATGTTAGACAGGGGACTGTATATTCAACCATATTCAAACAATATAAAGTGCTATATCTTCACTGAAAAATAAAATGAAAAAATCTGACTTACAACAGCCACAGATTTATGGAGAGGACAAAGAGGGTGGCATATTTAGACTTTGCCCCCCCTTCTCTCCATCTCCTAAGGATCCTACTGGTAAGGCTCATTGGTGGTGTAAAATGCTTGTGTGCATCACAAATTATTTTGTAATTTGCAACCTGGACTCTCGCATCTTAAGCTATTTCAGAGACTTCTTTCTCAAATGTTTTTACAATGCCATGGTAGTGTTATGAAAGAGAGAGTTTGGGGTCTACTCTTAGCAAAGAGCAGTTAGATCCCATAGTGTTCACAGACATCAGCACCACCAAGTGGCTCCAAAGTGTTCTTCTAAATATCTGCCCCTTACATCTAAATTATATAAATTTAGTCCCTGCTGAGCCATTTTAGATCATTCTGATTTATAACTCAGTGGAGTAGCTCTGTCTCTTGATTCTTACAGTTTGCTGTCCTCCAAGTACAACTTCAGAGACTGGTGACTGCTGTCTCATGTGGGTCAGCATAACTCTAGAGCCCCCATTTTCAAGCACAAGTGTTAAAGAGACATTTGTTCTGGGCCCCAGGAGATTTTTGAATAGCACTGAATACATCAAGAAGAAAAGAGCAGGAGAAATAGCACAGCATTTACAGCTTGGTGAAGCTAAGACAAAAACTCTTTGGAAAGAAAGCAATCCCCCAAGGTGGTGGATTTAGCCTGAACATGCTTGAGATGGCTAGATCGCATTAAATATGATCTTTTCATACCCTTGGAGATTCCATAATAAATCTGATATGACCAGCCTTTTCATGGTGCATATAGTGCATGTCTTAAGAAAATTGGCTTGTAAACTCAGGTATAACCTGAGTTTTTCCTCTACTCCACTACCCTTGAGAATTCCCGATTTCCTTCAGTATGAAGCTAAATAACATTGGCCCACTGAGACTGATTAATTTGAGCTCTCATGAAGAATAGCCCAATGTTTAAACGTAATCAACCATAAACCAAATATGTAGCATCCCACTCTTTCTCAGGATCACCACCTGGCGAGCACCACACCTCAGACTGCGGTTTTACTCACTTGTCTCAGAAAAACCAGCCGCATTTTAGTTGCCTCAGCCATAGCACACACCAAATCGGTTCCTTCCTCTTATCCCCATGACAGGACAAGTATATTGATTGCTCCTATCAATACTCTTGCTCCAGCACACAGTAGGGCATACATTGACAGGGTTTAAAGTGTGAAATCAAGATGAAAAGAAGTATTTGCAAAAGCTTACTAATGTGACTCGTATTCAGATCCCTGCTGTTAATCAACACAAATTTCAGTACATGCTTTTGTTTACACCTTAATAATGATTTAAAAACTTTTAATTTTGTTTTTAGTTCAATAGATTTTTAAAATACTTAATATATGGTAAATATACTCAGAGATGAACCACTTTTTATGGTGATTCCTCAAGTCAATCATGATAAAAAGAAGTATTTCATGACCATTTTGTGAACTCAAAGCAAACTACTTTAACTTTATTCTTAATTCATGTCATCTAGATTAGTTGTTGGTATATATTGAAAATACCGTGTTTTATGAATAGGAACTCAAATGCATGGCGCATGACAATTAGGATGCATGGCTCACTGAGTGAAATACAAATTCAATTATCCTTTAGCCCAAGAGCTAGCCAGAGAAAACACAATCACCTATAAATAGGATATCATAAATATATAAAAAATGAAGTATACAATCGCAGAATATGGAAAATGAGTGTAAAAGAAAACCACAAGTAATTTTTCATATTTCAAAAAGCCAGCTACTTCCTTTTGATGAATTATAAGGTAGTGAAAAGCTTGAAGTTAGCTACCTTGGGTAATTTCTGTGCTTATTAATGTAACACTTGGTTTGTACTTGAAAAAAATGTATTTCCTGAGTTCTAGAAATAAAAAGGGAAAATCCACTTTAAAAACTGTTCCATAAGGCTAATGGAAATAATTCTTTTTTTTTTTGTTCCTAAAAAACTAACAACTACTATGTTTTTATTATTATAGTATACATCTTTTACTTCAAACAGAAGAAAACTGATTTTATTAATCCTTGTTTTTCCCCTTCCTTTCAAAAACGTGTTCCTCTACTGTGCTGAGAATTTTAATTTATTTGTTGTATATTTATTGTGCTGATCTAAATCAATTAGTTCATGTCAGCAGAGATTGGGCGTATGTCCTGACAGAAGCTATATTCTTATTCTTGTAACTTTTACACTAAAAAAAAATTGAGAATTGTGTTTTGCAAGCACCTATGGTATAAATTTTCAAAGATCCTTTAGGGCTTTTGTCTAACAAATGTTATGATAATGTAAAAGACACTGCCTGTACTATTCACTCAGAGAAATCAACAGTGTTATTACTAAACAGCTGGTTTAACTGCAGGATAGGGCTACAAAATTGTCCACAGGTATTCAGCTACTGAGAAGGGAGTGACAAAACACAGCGCTGTGCTGAGGGAAAATGCTATGGCAGCTGCACTGGTGGCAAAGTATCTTAAGATATAATGATAGAAGATGAAATAAATAAAAATAAAGAGACATAGTAATAAAAGAAGTTCAGTCATGTAAATAGTTGAGATTGAAAATTAGAGTCTGGTGAGCAACTATGGTCTCAAAGATCTAGTTTAGATGCCCCAAGGAACACAACATGAGCCTGAGATCATAGAATCATAGAATGGTAAGGTTGGAAGGGACCTCTGGAGATCCTCTAGTCCAACCCTCAGCATAGCCCCGTATGGGGATTGAACCCACGATCTTGGCATTAGCAACACCACGCTCTAACCAACTGAGCTAAACCTGTCCCCATATTCAGAACATTAGGGTGGGAATTTGCCTCCTATGGAGCCAGCAAGAGTTTTGCAACACAGCAATCTCACATCTTGGTTATTTTCCCAAATCTCCCATTGCCATACTCTGTGACTGTCCTTGCATGCTTGTGTCATCATTCTTAAAACTGTTTGACTTAAAGACCATCTCTTTAGGTGCCTGATTTTATTCAGATATGAAGAGAGGATTTGGGGAGTTTGGATTTTTCACTTACCAAAATTATATTGCTACCACTGAGATGTCTGCATAAGGGCTGAAATATTTACTTTCCTGAAAGGTTGCTATAAATTTCATAATTCTTACTAGTTAATCCAGTAAGGCATTTCAGTGAGCTGGACAACAATTAAGTTTAGACCTAAACTATTATTTCTAATATGATGAATGGAGTACTATATGCCTATGATTGCAAAACTCCAGTGTAACTCTAATAAGGATGCAATATCTCTATTCGTCTTTATCCAAGCTGCAGAAGCAGAAAATTGAAAGAACAGAAGTGTGTTTGCTTTGGAAAGGACTCATACTGGTATTTATAAATCTGTAATATCAGATTTAGTCTCTGTCCTTAGTTTGGCAAGGCTCAATGGAGTAGATTAGCCCCAGGAAAATGAAAGGCTTAAAGTATAATTAATGCATTAAAATCACCCAAAATTAGTCATTGACATGCAAGCATGTTTTATGATTTGGTTTTATGTATCCACACAAATTAAAGTACATATTTGTTCAGAGTGCCTGTAAAAAAGCTATACATAGCTCATGTTCCACTTCATCCTTAAAAAGAAGCATACATGGAATTAAATGATGAATAATTTTGTACTACTGTTGGTACAGATCTTAATTCCAATTTGTTTAACAGAACATATATACTTGTAACTACTTACTTCCAGACCAGGAAAACAATACTGAAGTGCAATACTAAGACCAGAGAGGTAACTAAACCTAATAAAACAGTAGTAATAGGGGGCTTCAACTGTCAGTGTATAAACTGGTCGTATGTCATATAGGGATAAGGTTTAGGAAGCAATTTTGTGACATTGTTTCTTGGAACAGCTAGTTCTAGAGTGCATAAGGGGACAGGTTACAGCCCTAAGTAACACATAGAGTTATCTGAAGAAGTGTAATTGAGCCTCTAAGTAATAGTGCCCAAAACACAATTACATTCAGATCCTTTGGGGAGGGACTGTAAAAAGACTTGACATTAAACTTTAGAATGGAAAAAAGTGCAATATGCCATATGCAAGTGCAAGCGGCAATATGGCAACTGCTTACCCACTGTGTGTTAAGGATCTTAGAAGATATATGGCTCTAAGCAAAGCTGGAAGTGGGAAGGATTGGTACTACCACAACTAAAGTCTCCTCTGTTGCTATGATATCAGAAGATAATATTTCTTAAGTGTTGACATAGCTGCATCCATTTTTAATTGTGGCACCAGAATGTTCATAGATCTTTGTCCAAAATATGAAACCACTGCTCATTAGTCTTTAATAATACATGTAGACCTGTAGAATTGAGTTATATAGTGCACACATTATCCCTGTGCATACAGGGAGGGATTTTTAACAGTCCACATGACATCTTAACTCAGTTTTTACTGAAGCTGTGAAGTTTTGTTGTTTATTTCAATGTGAGAAGATTTAGGTCAATGCAGAATAGCTTTCAGAAGTCCACACAAAACATTCTTTAAGGGTTTCATTTGAATTCTGGCACTTGCAACCCAAGAACCCTCCAAACCATACTTTCTCTCTCTCTCTTTTACCTGAATGAGACAAAAGGGAAAATCTTTCAAAATTTTTTTTTTTATGAAGACTATAATTACAATTGGATTTTTTTTTACTATTGCCTATATTTAAAAATAGAAAAATAATGGGAGAAAGAGGTGCAACTAAAGCATTTTCAAAGCTGTGATTTGTTACTGTTTGATGAAAATAAGGCTGCTTGTTTTATGATAACTAATGCATATCATGCATTTCTAGTTTTGTATCTCCATCTCAATTCACTTGCATCCTAAAAAAGGAAAGAAGAGTTTTTAAATCCTTTTATGGACAAACAAAACATGAGCAGAATAACAACTAAAGCAAATCAACAGAACACTCTTCATCTTTTTGGATTTTTTGGTAACAACTCCCAAGATCAATATTTTCTGCCTTCCATTTGTGCTGCATTATTCACTGGTTCCTAATTGCTCACATCCTTCTCACAGAAGCCTGCCTCTGCGTAAAACTGGTACCTTCATTTCACTTTCCACTTAAAGGTTTAGTATCCAAGTCCAGGTATGGGTCATTTTCTCCTTTTTATTTTCTTCTATTCTTTCTCTAACCTATGGCATTTCTAATAAATATACACTTGAATGATGAGTGGTTCTGCAGCATAAAAGAAGCCACTTTCAAGGTAATGCTTTTACAATTTTCTTGCTAAGAATTTCCTTTTGTGATCTCTTTTGTCAACTAAAGAAGTCATTTTAACTGCAAATGGCACCACTAAATTTCTGAGGGTAACTAACAGGTTACAGATGCTATCCACTTGATATGACAAATTGTTAGTTACCTTCTAGCAGTTGAGAGCTTAAAAATATTTCTGTCAGACCAGTTCTCCTTTTCACAGATGCTCAAACAGAAAACAAACCTATAAAATCAGATTTTGAATAAACAGCAAAAAAGTCAGCTCACAACCCTCCTAATACTTATGAATGTCGTCCTTCTGAATTTTATAATAATGTAGTTAATCTGTACCATACTACTTTGAAATGTGTACGATATATGCTGTATTAAAGGGAAAAAATAGATTACAAATCAAGAGATAGAGCATAGGCAAAGAAAACCATCTATCTATATCTGTCTTAAAGTACATATTTCTCCGCCTCTTCAGCATTTTGTAGTTAGTGGTAGATGACGGTTCTCTATTGGGAAGGCTGGTGAGTTGCTCCAACTCCTATATTAATGTTTCCTTTACAGTTTGAGAGGATAGAAAACTCTGAGCAAGAAAAAGATTGTATGAAATATTCACATTTCATCCTAAATCAAGGTCTTTTTGAGAAACATATTTTCAAACTAATTATTTTTTCTGGGACAGAAAAAGTAGACTGTCTTCTGCTGTTTGGACATGAAGATGAACAATAAACATGACTCAGACCAAACAAAAATTTATCCATCACATTAAGTTCTGCATGACTTTCATGTTCATAAATTCTGAATTAATGACACCTCAGATTTACCTATACATCATATGTTTACAACTATAAAACACTCTGAAATCAGACTATTATTCATTTTTATATGCTACATTTTCTTTAAATTACATACAAGAAAATTGGTTGCAATTTTAATATTGCAAAACCACAGTGCCTGAGTACATATATATATATTTTTCCATATTGCAGTTAGCAAATATATCRTTTAATAAATCAACTGAAACTATTAGGCTAAGAGTTTAAATGCTTGTTTCATGAAGGACCATTAAGTATACAAATTAGGCTTGTGTATGCAGGTCTAGAACATATAAAATTGAGTATGATGTATTAAGAAAAAAATGAGTAAGGCAGATACACAGAATACCTTATATAAGTAAAACATTTCTACTATAGACAAGAAAAAGCATAAAACATCCTGATTATTCAAAGGATTTGCTCTGAGAAAGCGACGAGCATTCAGACAACTGTAAAAAGTCTTTGAACAGCTCAACTGAATTTTTAACATGTAGACTGCATGGATAACATTTTTAGGATCATGACCTCAGATACACAACAGCTCCACCCTTTGAAGCTAATTGAAATTATTTTTGTCTACCCATCTATACAGAGAAGCAATACGGTGTTTCTTTAAGATTATGTGAGTGGTAATTTAATGCCAAGAACAGTTTRCTCATGTAAAAATGATCACTATACTCAATTTTGTAAACAGTGTACACTATAGATGGGACTTATAATGCTGCCTGCCTACAGATATATTAATTGTGATTTCATTTCTTTATTGCAACTAAACTTCAAATGCTTATGCCAAATACATTTATATTAGATGAGTTCCTCAGGAAAATGTAGCAGATGAGCAGGAAGGCAGGTAGGAAAAGATTGGTGTCTGATAAGGAGTTGTTAAGGAGGACAGGTGACATGACTAGGCAAGCGGACTGTAGATTCAGGGAGGGGGAAGAATATGAGGAGTCCAAAACTTATAAACAGTCTTGTAAAAAGGACTGGAGTAGGGTTGACAATATGGGATTAAATGTTGGGGAAACTGGAAAAGGAAGTCAAGGATAAAACAGTTGATAAAAGGTAGAACAGAAAGCAACAAATTCAAGAGATGAAAGGGTAAAGGGTCCAATTTCAGGCTGGTAAGTCTTTCATAGCTCAAAGGACAAGAAATTTAACAAAAACAACAATGAGACAGAACTTTCTTACAGATGGTCGTATTTTCTTCTGTCCTAAAATCAGTATCTTGCCACTCCTTCCCGTTTCTTCCTGCTTTCCACTGAGCTCAACCCTTTTTATTACTATTCCTATATTCTGGCCTTGTTCGAAAAGAATCCCATTTTGTCATAAGAGATCTTAGCAGTGGGTGATGTTAGAGTTTGAATGATGTTGGTAGCCTGCTCTTGCCTATACCCACTAGCACACATTTCCTTGCCAAGCCAGGACTGGAGTCTAGGATTCCTGTAGTCTGCTCTAATAAATATATGTGAAACCTAAATAACAAGCTGTGCATCTCATCCCATCCTAATGATGATACACATAGAGAATGACAATCTACTATTGCTATAAATCAGTCAATTTGTGCAAGTGTTGCGAACCCAAAAGTTTTAGCCTCACTGAGGAACCCTGCAAGTTGTCAAACTGATATTGCATGATGGAGTTTGCTGTTAAAAACCAAATGCCACAGCTCGAGACTACGAAGAATACATATACACGAGCTGTTAACTGTGAAATCACCACTGAGATCTTAGGAAGCGATATACTAAAGCTGCTAAACTTAAAACAATTTGTATTAGAATTCTCTTCTGAACATGTGTGGTGCTATGTAATAGTGACTGCACTGAAAAATCAGTATCAGAATGAGGTCCCAAATGGCTATACAGATGTCAGAGGAGTGCTGAGAGGTAAGCTAATGTTAATGTATTACCCAAATACTACAATGAAGACAGCTGTAGAAATCTTCCTAAAAATACAGTAAATTTTTCTTCAGAGCAAGGCTGGACATCATGCAGCAACAAAACATACAGATGCCCACTGAACATCAGACAGTATGTAAAATAATATGCTTTCACTGAACAGAATTCATCCAATGGACTAATAAGATAGAAGGCTGTGAGAATAAAGCAACATATGATGGGATAATTAAAGACTATATTGTAATGCAAGCATACTGGGGGAATAAATAAGGGCTAAACAACTAGGCTTAATTCTGTTGCGTAGTCATTCAAGGAAGAGATATTGAACTCAGCATGCTTTTAACACAGTGAAATGTGTATGCAAAACATATTGTAGACCAGATATAGCTGTAATGACTAATAACATGGAATTTTTAAAGCGTAGCATAGGCCTCTCTTTGTGTCAAAGCAGGGCTGATTCTATCTATGTCAGTCCTGACAGATGTTTGTCTAACTTTTTCTTGAAGACTTTCAGTGATGGACATTCCTCCCCAGGCAATATATCCTAACATTTCCCTTCACTATCTTTACTGTTCAAAAGTTCTTCCTAATATCTGACYTGAATCTTCCTTACTTCAATTTAAATCCCTTATTTCTTTTCCTATCTGTCACAAACATGGACAACAGATTATTCCCAGCCTCTTTACAGTGGCTCTCTGTGTATCTGGAGACTGTTATCTTGTCATACTCAGTCTTTTCCTCTTTAGGTTAAGCAACTGAGTTCATTCACTGTGTTGTCCAAGGTCAAGTTGTATAAACACCAATGACTTCTTGTTATAATCCTCTGACTAGCTGTAATTGGTCCACCTCTTTTATGAAGTGTGCTCCATAAAGCTGGATTCAATATTGCAGCTACCGATCCCTAGCTGAAGAGTGCGGCTCTAGCCAAGAAGAACAAAGGGTTACTTCCCATGAAGCAATTAAATAAAGTATAACTGAAAAAAGTTCGACTACTGTATATTCACCTTTAGTCTGGCAGATTTTTTGAGGGCTTAAGTCTCAAACACAATGTTTTCTTCTGAAACTCTGCTTGCTTAATTGCAATTACTAGTATATTACATGGCTGTGGAGTGAAACAGATCACCACGATACACCACTCACTCTCCTCCCTGCTTTTGTTTCATTCAAGAATGGCAGCTGCAGTGAATAGCCCTATAGTTGTGCTAAAAAAGCTTTTGGCTATTGAGCCATGTTAGCTGTCATCTCAAGCGAATCCTTTCAATCAATATAATAAAATATGTTATCAAAATCCTGTATGATTAATTCATTGTAATCCATCAAAACGGATGAACTATTAGGTTGGAAAAGTCATGGATTCTTTTTATTATTGTTACCAGAGTCGTGCCTGTTTCAAACAGGATAAAGAAACAACGGGCCAGATCTGCTGAACTGCACAGACTTACACTGCTTTAAACTTTCTCCCTCAGGATTGATGAGAAGTTTATTCAGGTAAGAAGAATTTTGGCATTGGGAAGATAGAGGCACTTCCTATTTGTAAAAGCAAATCTGTGAAAAGAATTTCAGATATTTAAAAAATATATACTTTTTGAAGCAGAGAAGCTCTCTATATGTTACAGTACATTGGATGGGACCAGCACTGTGTATTGAAGGATTACTCCAAGCCTTCAATAAATGTTTACTCTTCTGTTTAATAAAGATTGAATAATCCTTAGAAATTGACAGTCACATGGTTTAAATAACATTCTCACAGAGGTACATAGCACCCTCTTGTTGAAAAAGACTCTGTAGTTTTGTAGGCTTTTGTTTATTTGTTTGTTTTTTCATGGGCAGCTGGGACAAGTATTGGAGAGCACAGAGCAGCAGAATACTTTGGGATCATCATCAAAAAAAAAATCTTTCCTTAATTCTCCTGGAGAATATGTCTTTGATATTGGAGCAGCTACATTTCCACATTATCTTTGTCTACTAAATATCTACTAAATGTTTACTAAATGGGTGAATCTACATCAGCATTTTAATTTGGATCAGGAGCGCACATTTAAAGTAAATATCTCATTTGTTTCTGCTTCCTAAGTTTTGAGTCACATTGCTAAGGGATCTTGGAGCTCATGAGCTGGATTTCTTCAAATGAAAATAAACCAGAARCCATGTTCCAAGAGCAGACCCAAAGCACTCCAGCTGCTAATGGGCGTTCAGTTCACAGGAACAGCCAAGAACTAATATGAGCTATTGCCCCCTTCCCAAATGTAGACATCAGGTCCTCAGCACCAGCTGTTCTGCTCTGTAGACCTATTCTTATYGTGCTTCAGTACATACTGACCCAGGCAGAGCCATTACGAATGCTTTGGCCTGTTAACAGGGATAACAGGAGTTTTCTTCTTAAGTTATATTGCACAGTTTATACTTACATAGATGGATTTCAGAGTTGCTCCCGGTGGCAAGGCTGTGCAGAATTAGGAAGTTCTTCTTCAGCATATGTCCAAAACACGTGGGCTACTAATCACCTTAACTACAACATCTATAGGGACTTTGAAAGACTTCAGTCATGATTATGTCTCCTTCATTAAGTAACATTAAAATAAAATGACATGATGATACTGTGCTTTGAAATGTAACAAGTAAAATCGCTGACAGAAATTATGCCTCTCAGATGGGTATCTATTAAAGGTACTTAAATAGTCTGTAGAAACACAGTCTATTTCAACTTCAGTTTATTAAACATTTTCACAAGATGCCCATAAACCCAACTTCACTATTTTTCTATGGTTCGTAAATTATGCTTATTCATTGGTGTCAATGAATTGTGAAAGACACTATAAACTATGAGGGGCGACATCTCCTGATTTATAACCCTGATCTCAGTTGCAAGACTGGTTGCTATCATTGTGACTTAAATGGTTCTTTACTAGTCCCAGTCTGACTCTTCATTGCAACACAAAATCATGGACTATTAATAGCAAAATAAACTGAAACTTCAAGGCAGAAGTATAATGCAGATGAGAATACTAAAAATACGTTTTAAATCATTTCTCTAACTCTCTCCAAAATAAGGCTCTTGAAAATAAATCTCTCAGCTCTCCAGTTTACATCACCATCCTGTAAAATGAGCCACATAAGCGGTTGTGGGATCTGCCTATTTGGGTTTAAGAGCATGATGGATTTATACACAAGAAATCCAGTTGAGTTAGTCACATCCTGAGACATTTGCAAGGGCAGATCCCAGATGAGGAAAACCATACAAGAGAGGAAGCCTGAAAAAATGGGGCTGTATTCATTCCTGAGGGAAAGCATTTAGGAGCTGTGGACTCAGTCATGTCATTAGGGGCCAGGACACATGTATGTGTTTTCCTTTGATCACAGTTGTTCAGATTTTGCAATTTAAAAAGTAAAAATCTTTATAATTTATCACAGCAAATCATTACATGATTTTGTAATCCAGGTTAAACAGTCCTCTCAAAGTCCCCTGAAGTAAAAGGGATTATAATTCCTCCTTAAAACAGAAATACATGATCCTGGGAAAAGTCATATAGGAGCCTGTTCTGTGATCTTTAGCTGAACATACAGAAATGTTAACAGTGCCCTTTCTACTTCTGCAGACCTTCAAATACAAGAGCTTTGCCCCTTTTGACCCAAAAAGAGGAAGTGGTATGCAGAGTGCCAGAAGCTCTGTAAGGCACTTTGTTGAGACCTAGTCAATTAAGGGCTTTAAATGTCAAAACTAATATTTTAAACCCAATCTACAAAACCTGGGAGCAGTCAGTGAAAAGAGGGGGGCAAAGTTACTAAGGTCCAGTTGCACAGAGTAAATAAGCCACGGTTCTYTAAAGGAACCTTTCATTCTACTTTTTGATGTTAAAAAAAGCAGAGCCAATATAATGAAAGGTCCTGCTGCAAACAAGGAAATCAGTGTGCACATACACATTTCATTTTAGAACATAATTGAGATTTTAAAAGGTTAATGTTGCTGAACAACAAACAGAGTATTTTCAGCAACATTTTTTGTGGAAGGAGAGTTTCAATTGAAAATATAGGATTAATGAAAATGTTGATTAAAAGAATACCCAAGGATCTTTCAACTGCTTTAAACTTTCTATTGCTCTCTCGCAAGTCTTCCTTTTCTCTAGTTGTTGTTCCTGGATAAATCTCAGGCCTCACAAAGTCAGTGGCAAAACTCATCAATATTTCACCTTTCAAAGTTTGTTGCTTGCTTTCACAAATGAACAAGATGGCTAACAGTGTCCAGAGAAGGCAATGTGCAAATACACACAGTGTATGAGAAACACAGTTAAGTAATTCCTCCTTTCCCTATTTTTGGCACATTTCGAGGGAGTCATTTTTCTTGGTTTATTCTTCAGTACTCCTGCAAACTCCCCGCTATGACATGGTTTCCCTTCTTTGACAGTGAGCTCTGCAAATGACATGCGTGACATTCAGATCAGGAGACCAAGTGACACAGCAAGTACTCGTACAGCTTTGACCTTCAACTCCTTTTCCATACTGACTCACACATTACATTACCCATCAGGAAGCAAAAAGCACTTTGCTGACAAAAGCTGCTTTTCACTTAACGGTCAAAGTGGTGAAACTATCCTAGGTAAAAGGACATTTTCCCCCTTTCCCTGTGATGAGTGCCAAAGAAAAATGAACAAAAAGGGGAACAATTTCTTAGGAAGTACCTAATTTTTGACACAGCTCTATTTTCTGCCTGATTTAATGGGAAGCAGGAAAGTGGCAAATTTAAGAGCAAACTTGAAAATAGTCATTATGTCGGTTTGCTGACCAGTTAGTTCAGCAGTGAGTGACCCAATTTGCTCCCTAAAACTCTCTCCTGCTTGATATCACAAAAAAAAAGGCCTATGCGTTAAAATGTGCATCTCATCACGTTACGCAGCACAGCCCTTCGTAATGTGATGGGATATGACATGAAGTTAAAAAAAAATCTTTTGTGCTTCTGCTAAGACCATATGTTCCAATATTTTAAATTTCTGTGAACATAGGTGTCTCAGAAGTCAAACTGCTGTCTTGGAAATGGCACTAGTACCATACTGACAGAAATTATACCCCTAATTCTGTCCTTATCTAGCTCTCAGGCTCAGTTTTGAAAACATTCCTAGTTGACTGCCTGGCCCACATCAAAGGGAAAGAAATTGCTTATTCAAAATTAGTTGACTGTTTTTATTCCAGGAATGAAAGACTCTGGACCAGACCCACAGCTGATGCGAAGTGAGCAGCGACCCGCTGAGCTATTCCGTCAACTGTTCCCACAGCCTCTGCTTCCAAAAATACAGCTCAGAGGCAGATTCTGATGCTAGTTATTCTGCTATAAATTGAGGATAAGTTGTTTGAATAACAGTGTTACTCTAGATTTGTGTGAATAAAGTTACGACTTGGACTGGACTTTCAGCGTTACTCAGAGCTGAAATTCTCCCTGCCCGAGAGCCAACGGGGAGTCACCTGAGCAGAGCTAATTAAGGCAAAATGCCGTAAGAAACTCGGTAATTTGTCTCTGGGATCTTTGCCAGGGATCTCGTGGAATTTCTTATTCGCTCCCCCATTGGGCGGATAAAGCACGTTTTAGTCTTCCAGCTCGGTGTGCAACTATTCGTTTTTCCGAATGTCTTCTCAGCGCAAGCAGAGGGTAAAACCGGGCAGAGCCGGCCGGCTCGGGGCAGGGCCGTGCGCGCGTGCAGCTCCGGCGTGGCCCGGCTCGCCTCCGCGCGGCGCAGCGGGGGCGTCTCCCTGCGCGCGGGCCCCGGGAGGCCCCGGGTGCAATCCTCCAACGAAGGCGTCGCTGGCGGGACGCGAACACGGGCCCTGTCACGAGGCGGCAGCGCCGCCGTCTGCTCCACCGCCCCGCAGAACCCCGCAGCAGGCAGGCTGGTGGASAGGAGCAGCGGCCTGAAGCTGCTTTACAAGGAAGAAGACAACTTCAGACTGGGGAAACCCTGGGATATGCTGACCGTGCGGATGGTCGGGCCGCGCAGAGTTGGGGTCCRGCCCCGTGTCGGGACGAGCCCTGGGGGTGAGCTCAGCCCTGGGTGCTCATAGCAGGAAGAGATCGTCAACTCCCGCTGCTGCCGCAGGGTATCCAAACCCTGGCGAGAACGAGGGGCCGGGAGGGAAGGCTCTGTAACAAGGTAATTCTCGTGATCCACAGAGCAGAGCAAGCGACTAACCCACCTTTGCCCTCTGAAGTTTCCATAATTAAATTATGTTGTACTGAAACAAAGTTATCGTCACCTGTGGGAGAGAAGGGGATCTGCAGGGGGACTGTGTAAATTCTTCCAAGTCAGGGCATTTCCTGAGTTCTGGATGTGGGAGGTCCCTTGGCAGAAGCATTTCTCGATCGTTATGCATGCTATTCTGCGTTTCACTGAGCAATGGTAGCGAGTCTTTTCCAGTAGGCTGTTGGGTGACTTCAGAAAGCAGAAGCAACAGCAAAAGAAAACAAAATCTAAGCAATTTCTCACTTTCCCCTGGTACGCACAGGAGCGACTTTTCCCTCTTGTCAGTTACGTGTTTATCTTTTCTTCTCTCACCCTGTTCTAAAAAACCCCACTTCTCCGCTGAGATCCAAAAGCCCTATGCTCTGTTAATGCCTCGTTATACTCTAGAGCACACACACTGTCAGTAGTCCTTGCTGTGCTGTGTGCTGTTTGTCTCTTGGAGTGAGAGATGAGGCAGAGAGCCAAGGATGAAATCTTGGACCCATTAAAGGCAAGAGGAGCTTTGCCATTGACTTGTATGGGGTCACAGTTTTGCCCTGAGTCTTTTATTTCCATCTTGTCGGATGTCAGGCAGCCTGTCAAAGCTGACGCCTGGTTGGTTCATTAGGCTGACGTGATCAGACACAAATTCACCACGTTTAAACTGTCGGGATCTGCACTGAGTTTAGACCAAGAGAAAACAGGCAATTTTAACGCAAAACATTCACACATTTATGAAACTATGCAAGCGATTTCTAGTACGAATACATGCGGAGAATGCACCAGGCAGTTTTACAGCCAATTCAGTTCTGCACAACGCTACGAAGTAGATTGAGGTTGCAAATCATGAGCTATGAAACCTAATTGCTTTCATACCAGTTCTGCACAACACAGCCACCATGATTTCACTATTGTTACCTTGGATTTATACCAAAGCAACRTGAGGCTCTTAATCTTTCCTAGGGGCGAATACTGAGCACGCATGAGTAATAAGAACTAATATCTGCAAAGGCCTGAAACACTGAACATTATGTCAGCACATCTGTGCATCTTGTTGGACATAGAAATTAACTACCTGGAATTTACTGACAAAACAAGGGCAGCTTTTAAATCCTTTGTTCAACATAATATACTATTATAATGAATATTCAAGTTCAACACATTTCCGGAGTTTCCACTTGAAGATTTTTACTGAAACATCTCAGAAAATACAAAGCTGAATGTAAATTGTACTGTGTTTTCTTTCAAATAATAAAGTAAAGCTTGAAAAAGATTTCCTGTTTTTGAAATTAGACAACTTCAGTGACGCCAGAGTATAACAGAGAATTAACTACYATAAGCAGTATCATAGCAATAACAGCACCATCCTGTAGAAAGTTAAAAACTGGGGAATTTCACACATCTTTAAAACCTCAAGAGGTAAAGCAACATTTTATTTTGTCCTTTTAGTCTATCTACTGCTTTTCCATTCTAAAGCAGCAAAATAAAAACAGACATTCACCAACCCAACTGACAGAACAGCTCCGAGGAAAGGCCGCGTTTTGCAAGGTTTATCAGTATAGGAGTTTTTTTAAGGAAGCTGCAAACTGCAGGAAAGATGAGATTAAACTTTTCACAACAACATCGGCAACCTTGATACAGCCACAGCATATGGTCCTCTGTCAGGCGGAGCTGCTTGCCGAGGTGAGTGGGGGCCTGAACTGGAGAGGGTCTGCGAGGTTTGGGCCTGCTGCCAATAAATCCGCATAATGCTGGGAGACTAAAAGCCTGGGTGCACTCACATTTACCCTCATATTAAGCACGAGTAATTGCCTTCCAATGAGTGGAGTTACATGAATGTAAAACTAACGCAACAGTGAAGAATCTTTTCACAGGATGAGGAAAACGGCTCCTATAGCATAATAACCCCCCACCGCTCATTCCTGTATTTTTAGAACTGAACTTGGGCTGAMCTTCTCTCAAGGTTACAAAACGCTCTGGTAACTTATGTGCGTGCCTCTGCATTTTTGGATTCTGGCCTAGATAAGGCCTGAAAGCACAAATAACCAGTCTGAGGGCTGTTCTCGCAGTGTCTCCCACTTGCATGAAAGAGGAAGCACCGGGACTCTCACAAAGCAGCCTGTTTTCAGACGGCTTCCAGCGCTGTCTSCACACTCTGCACCTCTCACCCCGTCGTGCATGCGCTGCCACGTCGTAAGCAGCCAGCCTGGGCGCACCTGGCGGTCTGGCTGCCCCGGGACCTCTGAAACGCACCGGGAAGAGCTCCTTGATCCCATGTAGGCTCGCGATCTGTACTGACCGCAGACCTCGTCTCTCCCTGTGGGCTTCCTCAGAGGAAACGGAGAGCTCCATCCACCCTCCTCTGAATTCCTGTAAATCTGACATGACTCACTGAAATACCCTTTTGGCACTTGTCCTATCACACACYACTGAGATCAGAATCAGAGTACTCTAAGATAAAATAAAAATATATACGTGTGCACTGTTCTAAGCCAAATCCTGACAATATAAGCTTTTAATAATTCTCTACAAACTTTTATATATTCTGATTGTGCCATTAGTTTAATTCTTTTCTCTATGCACCATCCTTTTTCTTTCTTTCACTTCCATTCTCTCTCAGTTTGAATATTGCACTCTTATGCTTGTGGATTTTTTGGTGCAAGCAGAGTTTCAGGGAATATGGGACAGTTTCTTGTGGGAAAGTGCGCATAGTGCAGAAAGCCAAAGCAATCAAGATCAGCGGAAAGTCTGTCTCCCTAGATCTCAGCAACACCTCTTCTGGCCAGGACCACCTCTTCTAGTCTATCCAGGCACCAGAGGGCTGTGGAAAGAAGTGAACATCCCCATTCCAGGGGGTGTAGAACCATCCCCTCTCCTTCTCCTGCTACTTTCTCAACATCCTGAGGAAAAAACTGCAAGATACATTTCATGCTTTGAGACCTGTTCTCAAGTCTTTATTTTTGTGCTACACAACCTGCACATGTACTAAAAGCTATTCAGTACATCAGCTCTGTAGCTGGTGCTGGACAGAAATGATTCATTCAGTTCATTCAGCACAACCACTGATTAATGTTGATGTCTCAGCTTTAATTTTTCTTCCACCTGGCTTCCTATGTTTTCCTTTTAAGACTGTTTTCTGGTTACACTGATGGCCTCGAAGTCCAGATTATTGCTAAAGGCTGAGGCCAATACAATTATCACTGCATGCTATTTCAAGCATATGTTCATTATCACTGTTTTGCCCACAGAACACTCAAGGAGAACCAATTGATTTTATAACACCACCTAGGCCATGATACAAATGTCTCTCAATGGGAACCAGTGCTGAGTGAATTCTTTTGCTGCATAATAAATTGAGTTTCAGGAGGGACACTAATTGCCATTCAACTGTTATTTTTGCTACCTTCCTCAACAAAAAGAGTAAGAGAGAAAAAACACTTAAAAAGAAAAAGACTCCACTTCACTTCTGTTCATTAATAACAACAATTTTGCTTATAAACTAACTCAAATATAAGAATAAAAATTTTAAAGGAGCTGAAAACAGAGTATTGAGCATCAGGAAAAAAATTAAAAGCTCAGCTGAAATGAGTGATGAGCTTCTCCCATCCATTTCACTGCATCTTGGAAATTCTCTTTTTCGGTTTCATCAGGAAATACTTTTTCCTTTCAATATCTGTGTTGAATTTTTTGATTCAGCAATCTTTTTTTTTTCTTTTTTAACCTGATTTTGTCCTAATATTGCATCCTTTTACTTGAGTTTGTTCCACCAGTGTACATATATATAGATACATGCATTAAATTGCTAAATGTACTCAGTGTTATAACACATTTATTTTAACAAGCTAGATTGTAGTTTAGATTCTCCTAAAATCTGCATTGTTTTTATCTCTAACTTCTCTAATTTTGGTATGATTACTTTAGGCAACACAAGTGTCAGAAGTAGCCTCTGCTCTTCAAAAATTCTTTTCTTTGATGCTGCCTCTAACTTCCCTTAAGAGCAGCACTTCACAAAATGGTGTTGACTGCTTTTTTAGAATAATTGCAATACCTAGGTATAGCAGTGTTGTCCTCCATAGTAGATATTCTGTAGCTAGCACTTCATTATTAGCATTTTGATTGCACCAAATTTATCTTGAGATGAAAAGTAAACATCATTATCCTCACTGGAACTCAGTATACTTACTTTGCTCTGTAATTACAGGTCTGATCATTACCACTGCCATTCTTGAATGACCCAGGAGTAGTAGAATATGGAGGTAGGATTAGAGTAATGTGTGATTGATGATGGCTGCTTTCACTACATTATGCGGTATAAGTGAGCACCTAACAGATGGATTTCATCACTATGTAACATATAAATTCCAGTATATGATAAATTTCTGTACCTCTAGTGTACTGCAATATTCTTTACAAAAATAATGTATTATGCTAGTCAGAACATTCATTAGATTACAGTTTATGCATTTCATTATGCTGCAGAATCTTTCCATCTTATAGTAAATGATTCTTTTTATTACTATTATTATACAGTAAATTGCTTCTTTCTTAATATTACTAGATAACCCAGAAAATAATTTTGTGCTAAAAAATGCAAAGACAGAGAAGATATTATTAGACTTTTCATGTTCTCATGGCTCAGAGATGACTGTCTGACCTGAGATCTTTTCAAGATGTTTTACTATTAGTTGTTACACGTAAGTAGACATTTCTCTTTTGCCTAATTATAAAGGACAGATCTTGACCTCTGCTCTAGAAAGACCAAATTAACAAGAGAGCTGAGGATTCTCCCACTGTAATAGCTTTTCTAACCCAAGGTTGCTGCTAAGCTATGCTCTGGGTTAAATATCTGTCCTCTACTCTTTATAGATGAATCAAAGTTCTTTAGCAGAATAAAAGCAGATCCTCTATTTTCAGTCTTTTTCATACTCTATATCAATTAAAATATGAAATAAATACATATTAAAATTGTTAAAATAGCATATTTGCTGATCTGCCAAGATCTGATCCCTAGCAGTGTAGTTTAATATTATCCTGATTTGCTACTTTAAAGGCTTCCAGTGTGGAAAGAAGCCCATTTCTGAGCAGCCCTTTAAGGTATTGCTTTTTTAAAAAAAAATCCTGGTCAGCGTATTTTTAGAACTTCCTGTATTAATAGCTCCATCCACATCATGATATTTTTACAAATGGATGAATCTCTGCCCTTTACGAGAGGGCATAAATATGGTTTCCTTTGCTTATCTCATACAAAACCCAAAGCTTATGAAGTCTATTCATTGTGTAACCATCTTGCAGCCTGTAATGACAGGACTAATATATTCACTAGCCATAGGAGCAGGTTATTTAGTTCAAGAAGTAGAAATAGGCACACTTACTGCTCTAGAATTTCCTGAGGTGTATTTGAGTGCTTAACATAATGGCCTTGTTGACTCTATTTTAACAACTTCAAAGCAATCTTTAGAATATCCCAATGGGGAAAGTCAGGCCAAATCATCAGTAAAGTTGGAAAAACAACTGGATTTGAGTCCAAGAAATTTCTAGATTAGGGCAGGAAGAACAGAAGTTCCAATTCATTCTTTGATATAGACCAAGGCAGGAGCTGTCATACCTTGTAGGACCAGAAAAGGGTAAAAAATAAAAACTCTAGGACTGCTCTGGGATGACTGGTAACTTTGTCTAATCTGGCTAAACTGGCAGCTTGTTTTTTTTTTATTTTTTATTTTTTATTATTATTTTTTTTTGTTCCCAAGTGTCTTAAAAAAAGTGACCAAGCAGACAAAAATTTCACCATCTACCCTAGTATCAAAATAACAGGTTCCCCTCCCCCCCCCAGCACCTCTCAAAGTGCCTTAGGAAAAAACAGTGCAAAAGAGGAGAGAATCGGGTATGGGGTAGAAAGCAAAGTAGGTGTGTTTGGCAGCTGATCCTCAGCGACAGGCTTCTATTTTCTTCTGATCTGTAGGTCCTTCCTATGAAACCCTGAGCAGCAGGTCTACCTTCCAATTTAATGGCAGGACTCACCCGGAGCACGTGAGGTTACAGGAGCAGGTACGAGTTCCTGAGTCCACAACTTATTCTTACTTTTTATATACAAAAGGTTCTGTGGAAAAGACACAGTGGAAAAGGATACCACACTGACAATACAATTTCATTTTATTTTCTTTATGTTTGTAAGAAAAATACAGATTTCTAAATGTCTAAATCACACTTCACATTGGTATGGATTTTTACTACTGTTACTATTTCTGTAATTCTTTGATATTTCTATCTTTTATAAAATGGTGACATAAAGCAGCATAGTTCCCGGGTCCCGTCTGAGCTTCATCAGAAAAGACAACCTCCAGTGCTTACATATCTTCTTAATGTCATTTGTTTTACAGCTCTTACAAAGCTCTTATGACTATTAGAAATTCTACATAGAAATCTTGTATAGATTTAAGCTACCATAATGTCCTCAAAAAAATACATAAGTATCTTTTATTCTTAGGGAAAATTAATCCATAAGTTGTTGCTGACTTTAGCTGACCTTCATGCAAGTATTTCATGATTGGTATGGAATGTAGGATGTCTATGTCTGTAAAATGTTTTGTTTGAAAATATAGTCCAATAACATTGATTTATGGTGATGCCTACTCTTTAAATCCTTATGGATGCTGCATTTAGAATGAATGAAATAGTGACACTACATCACTCTGTGTGAGGTGAGCAGACTTGAAGCATGAATCACACTTACACATGTCTAAGTGGAGTCATTTTAGAAATATTAAAGTTCAGAAATGCAGTTTACATTTCAGAATTTCTTTGTAAATAAATGGTTTATTACTGGCTTCAGCATTTGTATCTTCTATTTGTGTATTCAGTGTGGTAAAAAAGTGCAGAATAGTTTTAGACGTTACATGATGAACAGATAGATTTAAAAATGACAATTAAAATTATGCATCTTATTCTTTGTAATTATGTATTTTATTAATAAGACTGGTTAACTGCAATATCCTGAATTTTCCTGAATTACTGTGCACTGTAAAAATCTACGCAGTATTAACACTGAAATCTGACAAACTTACCAGTTAAAATTGAGATTTATGACATGGCAGGTCATTAGTTATTTCTCTGTGGATATAAGTCTCCAGTACTTGTATTGGAATTTTCTTTAAAAAAGARTCCGTAAGACATGTTGCTCTAAGTTCCTCTAGCTTTCACAGCAGGACAAACAGGGCAAAGTCCTAATAACTGATGAATAGCTCTCCACTATGTGTCCCAAGAGGAGGAACAGAAAAAAACTCACTGGTGTTACAGTGCTGTCTGAAGGCCATTTAAAGCAGCTTGTTAGCTGAACTGAGCAATAGGAAAGGTTGCAGTTTAATGGCTTTGCTAGCAGGTGTTCGCATTGCAACGGTAAACTCCTAAGTGGTTTAACCCATGACAGAGACATAACAAAATGTGGTGGTAGGAAAGGACTAGCTTTTCAGAATTTACCCATTAGACTGATGTTTTATGAAAATGCTGCTGTATGTGTAGTAGCAATATTTTATTTATGGTGGGTATGTTAGGATGAGAGATTCAAAATTAGTTAGCAAGCAAACACATTTTAAAGGAATCCAGTCCTGCAAAATCCTACACACATAGTTAGCCCTGCTGAGGGTACACATAGTGAAGTCAATCAAACGATATGAAATTAAAGCATTTCTTTTCAATTTCCTAGCTCAAATTTAGAAAACAAAAGCTTTCTTATTTGATTCTACCAAGATACTCAAACTCTATCCCATGTGCAAGAATCTATCAAAATCTTCTCATAAATTGTCCTTCCAGCTGCCTAGATGAAAGAAATAAAAGTGGGCAGAAACAGCACTGGCCTCCCAAGGCCGTGAAGGCCATCTTGCTTTCCACTCCCTCTGAAGTAGAGTACATTGTATGATTAAGCCCTTGGTATACTTTTGCACATGTTCTTTTTGTGTTTTTTTTTCTTTTTTTTTCCTATATAGTCAATAGTCTATTTTCCATCCATTTTATAGAAAATGTCAGCAGGGAGTTACTATGGACCAGATGTGAATGCTTTGCCTATGAGACCAAATTATAGTTCCCCACTATAATGTCATCTCAATTTTACTTTTTGAAATATGTTATAGGCAACTCTAGGTTGATATGGAGTTGAATATGATTATATAATAAAATAATGACTCTGAAGATATGTCATTTGCTATGGAATTCTTACTCAATCTTCAGAAGAGCTACTTTTTCAGACTCCAAGTCACAATGTTGACTGGACATTTTTGATGGACTACTCAAGAAAATTTTATACAGACCTTCTTATCTGGTATAATATGAGAACAGTATAGTAGGAGAAGTCCAACACTGGTAACCAATATGAGAGATTCACAATCTAAAAATGGAGCAGAAAGCACAGTAATTTCATGAATTCTGCCTTTGCAAGCAAGTTTTAGTATGCTTAGAAATTTTGCACTGGAGTGACTTTGACACTGTTTTTCTCAGAAATGACCTTGGTTAGAGGACATAGAATGCCGTGCTCAAAACAAGTATAGTTTATCACAGAGAACATTCTTTTCTTCTAAACATGCTATTCCCTTTCCTCTTCCTCACATAGAATCTCTTAATGCTTTGTTTAAGATCATTAACTGAGTACATATGACATACTCTTCTGTTTTCTGTATATTATCTTTGACCCTATCACAGGTCATATACTTAATGCCAAAGTTGATATTCCTTGTAAAAAGTATCAAGAGGTTCAGTACATCCAGCCTGAAGGAAATCAATGTTAGATAAAAATGTGAAGGCATAAGTTGTAAAATTTTATGTTGTAACTTGAATATGTTCTGTTTAAAGTAACTTTAATGTATACTAGCAAGGCTTGCAGCAAAAGGAACTAGATAGTTCTGTAATGCAAAGAAGACAGAGGAGAGAGAAAACAAACTCGGAACATACATGTCCTTATCTCGCTTCATGTTTCAGTTCCCCAGCTCCCATTTATTTAAAATTCTTCAGGCTTAATATGAAAAAAACAAGGCAAAGAATGTGGTTGTTCTTAACTTGTACTCTTAACATTTTCTCCTTGCCTAGGTCATCAGTGAAAAAATAACCAAGCAAATTTTAGCCTGATTGCCTGCTAGCTCATGGCAAAAAAAGGAGCGAGTTTGTCATTCCTAACAATCCAGTGATATCATGTTTCCTAAGTCGCTTCTGATCATAAGGTCTAAATATTCTTTGATTATTGATAAGAGAGATAGTAAATAGATATGATATCTAATGTATCTGTGCTCTGGTGGACTTTCCATTAAGGCTAGCTGAATATTATTCTGATTATGGCAGGTTACCTTGGAAGAATGGATCTTTTGAAAGATTATTGAGCTAGTCAGTGACTGAGTTCTCACACATGCAGAGGTAAAGAAAGAGGATCAATAAGTAACACACAAAGGCTGGGAAGATAATGTTGTCACTAATGAATTGATTTCTTTGCATCCTGTTTTAAGTATAGTGTAACTATCCCAATCTGACCTAATTCAGGTTTACGTGGCATGGTGCAGCAAAGGGAGCTTTCAGCAGCCTCAGTGAATCCCCGAGTCCTTCACATGTACGGAACAGCAGCACCAGTGCTTCCCTAAACGGCGTTAAAGAAACCTGCTGCGTCTGCAGAGCCCTGGATGCTCTGGCCATTCCCACCACTGTCCCCATGGAGCAGCTCCAAAACCCGGCACTGGCCACCCCCAAAGACCGCCTCTCTCCTGCTTGGACACGGACCTTGCAGGAAYGTGGAGCCTGCTCGATGAGATGTACGTGCATTACCCCTGGAACTGTAATAAACTTTTCTTTTTTGAACATTTATGTAAATATGTCAACCAAACCTCAGTTTTTTCAAAACCAAAAATGTCTCCAAACYTGTACCCGATCAATGTCATCATTTTACTGTAATACAAGTTTCTAACATCAGCCAAATGGATGGTAAGTAAAGCAACTCAATTACAGACTTAACTGTATGGTAGTTTCAAACTGTTGAACCACTCTGTACAGCTATGCACTATGATTCACTAATCACCTTCCTTTATACTCTAATCAAAGCAAATATAGCTGTTGCAGCTTGTTTTATCCAAACAGTTTACGATTTTCTTCCAGTTATAACCTTCTTACACACTAATTTAACACAATTATTTCTCACAAGTATCCCAGTCCTCCTTTATTTTAGTGCATTAATAACCTGAATAGAGTTTTCTGTTAATGTAGTAAGAGCCATAACCCAGCCTAATAAACCCTTTCGGGGGAGTTACTTAGCTCAGAACACAGTTATTACTTCACCTATTTTTCCTCTGTGTAAATTCATATATCTRTCTCATTAACAGCACCATTTAGAGTTTGTTCACATATACATGTGAAAATCTGTTTTATTAATGTCACAGGAGTGTAATATACTATTATATAAAGCATTWTATATATATAATATATATATGAATACATTATTATACATAGTGTACCACTATTATATAAAAAGAAATGTTTGCTTGTATAGAGTAGCTTTCATGACAGAATATTTGCTTTACAAAGTCTGATGGATATTGTCAACTCTGTGGGACAATGCAGGCTCAATGWTTAGCTGAAGGTCACGCAGGAAGGAGATGACAGAATCAACCCGAGAGTCTAAGTATCGTAACTCACATTTCTTTGCTTTACCCACTAGGCACTGTTTCTCAATTTAATTTGCTATTCTCTCTAATACTGTCTGGAGTAATCATAAATTAGTGGATAAAACAGAACAATGAAAACCTGGTTATTTCTTATCTAATAATTATGATTTTACTCCATGAACTAGTATATTAATCTGTTTCCTTTCCCCCAGCTACTTTTTCTTTCATAATTATGCTTGTGCTGGAAAATGGTTGAGTTCTCAAATTACTTTAGAGTTTCCCTCCCCTGGGAAGATAGAGGTAGCTATTTATAGGTGTTGAGTCTAGCACCAAAGAGTTTGGAATGACTACCTCCGTAATGAGGCTGAGGTCATGAACAGAGCCAAGAGTAAGGACAGACAATAGAATAAAAATATTCTGTCTCAAAGGCAGATCTACCTTAATCTGCTGCATAACTATGAACAATTTTCTTTAACAGCTATCTACAAGAAATTTATGATGGCTGCTTTTCACTTGAGATTAAAAATCAGATTAATTCTTATTTTACTATAGTGAAAGAGATAGTTCAATAACTTGGAGCATGGAGTAAGTCCGAAAAGGCTGGCTCTATGCTGAGTCATGTGTGTGTACCAACATAATCAAGAACTGACATGTATTGCAGTAGTGACTATAGCTATTGCAATAATTAATAATTAATTCACAAATACTTTCTCAAATAAAGTTTTGTTTCAATGATGCGCCTACTTCCCTTAATTTATTGACATGGTCACACTAAATAAAGTTCTTCTAAAATCCAAAGAATATTGCAACATCAACTGTGACTTTCTGTCGTTCTATAGACTAGTGTCTCTAATGGCTACTATCTGCCAATAACTGTCTTTTAAAAAAGATAGTGCTGGATTTTAAAGTGTGTTGGAAATAAAGCATGAATATTTGTTTAAGCAATGTCTTACTTAACACAGCTTCATGCTGTGATCCTGTCATAAGGTCAGAAGCTAGAAAGTATTGAAGTTTGGATAGAGGATCTGCAGGTATAGTGAACAGTGCTACTCATAGTTCAACAGCTAGCACTGCTTACTCTGTGCTTCTGTAAACAAATGCAAATATGCTGACACTGCTTGTGGGCACTATCCTGCTATTTTTTTGGTGTTTTACATAAGATATATAATGAAGTACAAAACTACTTAGAGTTATTAAACCAGAAAGAGCTCTAATGTTTCGGTCCTAATGTCCTAGCTATAGTGAAGGTAGCTGTCTGTGGTTCAAAATTAAGACAGTGATTTTCATCTCTTGTCCTAAACGTTCCATACTTCAAAACAGTAACTGCAGTTTCATTCCCAAAGCAGCTGCAGTTTGTTTAATTTTCAACACAATGGAACTTTGAGCCTTTGGTTAATGACTTCACTAGAGATGCTTGAATAGGGAAAACGCTCTATTAATTTGCTGCAGCATCCTCAATTCTCGAAAGACCATAGTTAAAGGACTATTCATTGCAATCTCAATCATTTCAGCAACATGTGAAGACCAGCAGTTTTTTTTTACAACAATGGATATTTTTATGGTAAAAGATGTTAATGGCTGCTCCCAAAYGTAGCATTTTTCTATGGATTATTCATGGAACTTGTTAGTCTTAATGGATATCGAATATGGATATTGGATAATGGATACTTGGTTTCATTCATAGTCCATATATTTGCAGGACAGATCTTTTATGGATTTTCTAAATGTTCACAATGGTGATACAACCTCTAGAGAGAAGAAAAGAGGAAAAGAATAGTCTCTAATGCTACTCCAAGTAACTCTGTCTTCTTCCTTTTTCACTTCAGGAATTTCATGGAAGGAGAATTACCTGTTCTAAAGAACTTASTTGCCAAAATCTAGGGGATTAAGAGGTTTCCATGCAAAAAAATACTGTCTTCCAATCAGATTGGGACTTTTCCCTGATTTTCATGACAGCTGTGRAAAGAACTGTGCAATTCATGTCCCATTTAATCAGGAATCAGGTTTCCCATCATTCTGCCAGAAAAATGGTTCACTAGGTTTCAAAAATGTGGTGCTTTATATAACTGAGTTTTCATTTCATTTATATAACTGAGTCCTCATTATTAAGAAGAGTCTTTCACATGTATATCACCAGTGTGGAGGATAGGAGTGATAGCAAGTGTGTCAAAATCAGGCATGTTTGCATTAGAAGAGGTGGGAAAGCGTCTGGAGACAGAAGGGCAGTGACATCAGGAAAAAAAAAAAAAAAAAAAGGAAGATCTGTGAGGAGTGAAAGAAAAGAGCCAGGCCTAAAACACAAAGCAAAGCAGCAGGCTGAGGTGAAAAAGTGAAAGGGAGGCTTGAGGTAAAAGGTGACAGAGCATCAGAAAGTGTAGTCTGGAAATCTGTCTAAAGGAAGCAAAAGCTACACATTCTGAAGCAAAAAAATGACCCTCATTCCTTCAAATCTTTCAAAGGAAAGGGGCAACTGCGGAAAGGAAGGAGCGATAGACTAGTCTAGGGGAAGGAGCATCATATCACAGAGACATATTTTAATACTTGGGGCAGGATTTTTACTGCTTTCAAAATTGCCTTTTCAGATAGCACACATGAATGGAATTTATAGTGTTTCATTCTTTAATACAAACCATGCTTTCTGCTTTTATCAATTCCATCCTGCTTTTGTTGCGATATTCAGTTCGTTTCCCTCTCAGCACATTCATTGCAAAGGCTTTTCTGGACAGGAAGAGTAGAGAGGGAAGTATTTAAAACGCATGTGACATGACTGCTACAGCTCTGAAAATTGTGGAACACTGTTCCAAATAACTTCTCTTTGTTCTGTAGTCTTCTGTGGCAGCGTTGACTGCACTGCTCTCCCTGCATGGAGCACTCCCATCAGTTTGCTCTCTGAGTCAGACAGCACTGACAATATTAATAACCCATTAAAACCGAAACTTTAGCATAACCTTCCACCCTCATATAAAGTAAGCTTTAATGATTCAGTGGAATAAAATCATTCTTCCCAACAGCAGATTTAAGTTGTAGCCAAAAGAGGGTTAGTGTTACCTACTCTTTCAAATTTTCCCAGTACTAATGCAATTTCCCCTAAAAGTTCAACAAAACATGTTAATCTGCTGCAGAATTACATGTATACATACATGCATGCACACACATATTCGTACACCACTTTTTGCAACATGCATAAACGGTATCTGTTCTGACTGTTACTCTTCTTATTGATATAGGAAATTCTCTCTTTGATAAAAAATAACTACAACAGAACCAAATCTTCAGCAGTATTAATCCAGGAATTTTAAATCTGATATGGAATTCCCCAAGAAGCAAATGCCTGTCTAGAAGCCCAGCACTTTTTTATCCTTTGTCAAATTCAGCACACTGCTGATTCTTTCAAAACTTACCAGAAAACAACTTTTCTTTTTTTTTTTTCTGTTTTGAAGGCTCAACTTTAATAGAAAACAATTTTTTAAATTAAAATTCATTAAAAAAACCTTGCCAAACATTTCACTTTGAAAGTGTCTAAACAAATTTTTCTGACATTAACAGAATGTCTTTTTCTTCCTCAAATAAAATAGTTGAATGTGTTAGGTTTCTGTAAAACATTTTGTTTGGATGCATAGGCATTTTCTAATCTCTGATAAAATATTCTGTCAAAATATTCCCAACTGGTCCTATAATAAAGCAATAAAGATTTCTAGCAGTTGAAGACAGGTCTTTCTTGTTCAGATACAGCCACTGTCTTAATTTGATTTATTAACATCCCACACTTTGGTAGGATTTAGCATTTCTGACAGCCACAGGCCGATGTCACTGACATAAATACAAATTTGGCAATGACTGCTCCACTAACACTGCCTGTGTCCTGGTATCTAGATGCCTTCCTGGGTCCCCTACTGAAACCGTGACGCCAAAGTCCCATCTGGTACTGGCTTCAGAGGGCTCCAGCAGAGACTGGCATTTTTGCTCTGCAGTCTGTAAAGACTTTTTTTTTTTTTTTTTTTTTTGCTTCATGGATTTTTAAACTGTGCAGGGAAATTGATGAGCAGACCGCAATGTCACGCTACTGTAAGAGAGAAAATTGGACTAAGGAATTAAAGCCTCTTTCCGTACAGCATCCTTTTTGGCTCTATAACTCTCAGTGTAATATTGGTTCAGTGGCCAATTTAGGCTTCATTTCTGGGTGGATTTATTGAGGGAAAGASGGATAGGAAAGCTGGCATTTCTGTAGTAGTGTAAGGGGATGCAAGAGCAGCTGCACAGCCTGCCATGCTCAGCACCGCAGCGTCTTGCCATGGCCAAATCCGGGAAAGGCCAATGTCGTTCCCTCTTCCCAGACCCACGCTCAGCCCACCACTAATACCAGCCACCCAGATCTGATTTTGTAGCATACAGACTCTGAACAAACAAAAGGAATTAAGAACTTCATTTGGAAGGATGTTTCTGTATATCCTAGCAGCGAGAAATGATATTAGCAAATGAATATAGTGGAAGTCTGCTAAGTGAACCTGTTTGAAAACTCATATGTGACTTAATCCTTTATCTAAGATATTGGAAAGATTTGTTTGGGGTTCTTGCTTTAATTCATAACACATTAATTTCAAATTATAGTTTTGGTTATAGTTTTATGACATACTGTTCTCTACTTTCTGGCACTAAATACGTTTATCATCTTATATCCCAGACATTGTACATGATTTTCCCAAAATGCTACTTTGCTTGCTGGTTTCCAGCTGATGCTTTTTAGCCCCTTTAGAGAGCAGACTGGTGAGGGAGATGTTGCTCAGATGTCAAAACTTTCATAACCTTGGTTAATACGTAACTGGAGATACCATGTCAATTCAGAAAAGGGCCAGATTGCAACTTACTTTTTTCCTGCTTGACAGAGTGATTCACAGTTTCTTCTCATCTGTTTCAGTAAGTTTTCTCTCAGTGATGTCCAACAGAAGTTTTTTTTTTAAAAAAAAAAAAGAAAAACCCTGAGCCCCCAAGAACATGTGCGTGTGGGAGCAGCACTGGTAAAAGAGGGCAGAAAAGCCATGAAAGTTTTATCTCCAGGCTCTAAGTTCCAAAACTTTGGTTACCTACATGTTTCCTATTACATATTACCTACACATCTGTGCATGCCAAGACATAAAACCTTTTTATTGGGAGATATTGTATTCAGGTAACTATATGCCTTCCTATCATGACCCTTAAGAATTTTCCATGTGTCATGGTACTTTCTCTCTATGAATCCGAGAGTTTCAAGAATTACAGGATAAAATTAAGGACTTTTAATATGATGAAATCAGAAACACTGTCTCTACCAGGAGCAGTCAGCCTGAAGTAGATGGCAACRTGACAATTCATCCCACCTGAGGTTTTATCTCCCTAAAAAACAGCTAAATATAATCCTAACCAATGATTTTTTTTAAAAAAAATCTTTCACCTCATGTAATTATTTTAAAAACTCTGTGCTTTCAATACAGTATTGTTCCAGATCTGAAGGTTGTTTTTAAAATGACTGATTTTTTTTTTAGCAGAATTGTGATATGTGTTTAATTTCATAAACTCAGATGACATGGAAACAAAAGAACAGCTTAAAACTACTTTATGCATTTCTATCACTGAAAGTGTATGCTGAATATAACATATAATTTTCAAATTTAATCTCTTGAACTCATATGTTTTATAATATTGAGTTTACTCATTGAAAATTAGATACTGTCTAGTGAAAAAAATCTACACTCAGAACTTTATCAAATCACAAACTGGAAATTTTCCCCACTTCTTAGCAACACTCATTCTTAGAAATAAGTTATTGAAACATATGGGGAATATTCTAGAGGGATAACATGAGTAGAGTGTCAAGCATATACAGCTAAGCAGTCTGAAGAACACGAATATTGGAATATCTTTTCCATCTCTACATTCCTTGGCCTAGAAATCCACACTCATTTGGCTAGGAGGTTTGGGATACGAGTCAGGTCTTCTGAGGTTAGTAAGAGGCTATTTTTCTAGTCCAGTGGATAGCAGCTTATTCCTTTACTACCTTTCACCCAATGTGCTCACCTTCAGACATCACCTTCTCAAGTTTTTTTTTTTTTATTATTATTTTAAAAAGAAAGGCATTTTTTTCCTTTCTTTCCTTARTTCAAAAATCCAAGGGAATTAATTGTGAGTAATTACTTTCAATATTATTATGTAGCCAATCTGCCTTACCGACACCCAMAGACTAACTGATGTTTAATAATTTACTACTTCTGTGGAAAAAGACTAGACCGGCATCCAAGTTACTTTTCATTTTTATCTGATATGGGAGTTGCTGACTGTAAGTGTCAGAATGTACCACACAGACACCATATTAGGCAAAAACACTTTCCTGGTAATAGAAAAACAAGCCCAAGAGAAGTTAGTATTTGTTTGGAGTTTGTCTTTAGCATGTAAACTTCATGTTTTCATGTGATGCATGGCTTTTAAATATCACTTTTTGACAGCAACAGCTGAAACACCTAGTAAAACAAATTATAGCTGCAGATAGTTATTGTCTCTTGTCTGCCGTCTTTATTATCATGTAATCTGCTGGATTTTTCTTCCCACATACCGCAAACATCCTCAGTACTGCACTTTCCCTATTATACAGCGATCTTAATTCTAAGGACTAGGTCTATCTGTCATGATAGGAAGCAGCATTATAGCATAATGAATACTCTCATTTCCTGTAATTTTTAATAAAAAGCTTAAGCAGTTAAACTGTGCAATCCACTGGTGTTCATTAATGACACTGCATATTTTAATGGTGTATTTATTATGCAGCCATACRGACAGAGCAGAAGAAAAAAATGTTCTGAGGAAATTTTTTCAGTCTCCAGTTTCAAAAGCTGCAGCCAAGATGTAAAAAGAGCTTTTCCTTTACAGAGATGTAGTGTTTGGGGGGTTTCCAGATGAACTGCACTGAGAAATTGAAGTTCTCTCTTTTCCTACGATGAAAACTCTTCCAGAAACATGGATAACAGATACTTGGGCTTTCCACTGGCAGAACATGACCCATCTGGGAACCAGCCCTCCTGCCGGTACCCAGGACAGAAACGTAACTATCCTGCCTTCCTCCATGAGATCCTGAAGCAAGTGGCTTGGCCATCATCTTTAATGCCTCTGGCCATCTTCTCCTCTTGAGTGTTTCTCTCAGGTACATCGCCCAGTACACCGAATCAGCATGTTGCCTGCCACCCCTGACCGAGGTGGTCCTTGCACTGCTCTTAGTTGYAAAGCAGTCTAAGACGTCTAGTGCGACTCCTTATATTCCTCCCCCCGCCTCCATTTTGCGTAACCTTGGTTAGTGTTGCAAAGAGGAATGCAGGATTAGCCCTGAGAAACAATTTAGTCTCCATGGTGATTTAATCCTAGGCCTCTCTGAGGAAACTTTCCAAAGGTGCCCACAAGAGCTGTTAAATTATTCATTGTGCATAATATTTATTCCAAATACCTTTTCTAGGTAGAAAATAACTCCTGAGCCAAGCCCTGTTGTTCTTCAGGATTATCTGCCAAGTAGCCTAAGAGATCAAATCTCAGCCCCTGCTTTAATGACAAGTAGTTCACTCGAGTATTTGACCCCTGCTGCTGAGTGTATGTTGTGTGTGATTTCTCACGTGCCATCAGTTAGGATAGGAAGTCAGAGCAGAAATAAATGTTCAAAAACAGATAAATAGGACATAGTGTAAGCATGTAGCACACCTTCCTGTTGAAATTTTAGGTCATCATCATTTTTTTTAGGAATGCTTTTCTTTAGGGTTTCAGGCCCTCCAAGTTCTGGCAAATGCTATGCCACAAGGAACAGCAACTGAACTTGCTGTTTCTGCTCATGCAAATTGTCACAATTCATTTTCATTTTTGTTCACCCAGCATCACACTGTGATGGTGATGTTTGCAACAAAGACATTTGCCTATAAGGAGAGCCTGATCCTTTCCACTGACTATTTGTTACAACTTTCAGAGTGGTAATGACTTTCAGTCACTTCCAATCTGGCTAATAAAACTCAACACAGTAATTTAGATGTGAAAGACTATCATGTTATTATTATGAAATTCCTGAGCTCCTGCTCCCTTCCAGGACTACTCAAAAATAGGTATATTTTTGGTATCTAAAATGATAAATTGGAGAATACTTCTAGAGTTTAAATATTTCTGAGAGAGCAATTCTTCACTCCCTGCTGTTTACAAGGGAAATACTGTCTACAAATAATACATTACATTAACTGTCCTCTTTATCATAAAGCCATGTTGAATACTTGTAACATTTATAAAAAGACACCAACTGATTGCAAGATGAGCGTTACCCTTGAGCAAATTATGAACACATTTATTTCAGTCTTTTGCATTTGAAACTAATTTTCTGGTAATATCAAAAGTGTTCATAGAATTAATTTCCTGTCAGTTCAGCAGTATTCAAGTGAATATTTTATGATTTTGCATTAGCTGTATTTGTCTAGAGTTGTGACATGATCGAGTCATTCTCTGAGGGAAACACATTAATAATTAAACTCTGTCCAATGTGGAGTGCTAAAGATGACAGCATAATTGTACATTTCAGAGACCGTTTCACAAGGCAGAGAATGAGAATTGCCGTGCCACCATTTAAATGTCAGTTTAGAATTTATTTCAAAAATTAAAACAGTGTTGTGGGAAAAAAAAAAAAAAAAAAAAAAAAACAGCAGAAAAAAGAGAAGAGGGAAAGATTGATGTCAAATTTTGGACCTTGCCCCCTTTTGTTTTCCCTTTCTTTTAATATTTGAGCTAAATGTAAATGACATTTCAAGAAAAGGAGAAGGGAGAAGCCAGATAAATGATCATCTCTTAGATTCCCCCCMCACACACACCTTTCTTTTGGCGATATAATATCATCACTGCTTATAGGACTGGAACTGTTTAGATGATAAATGCAACACGCATAGATTAGCTCCGGAGAAAATACTGCCACCTGACACTGAAAGCTTTGATTGGTTTCATCCCTTACATTTGACTCCTTTTTGCCCTGATAACTTCAGYAGTATTTTAAGATTTTAATCTACTTTCTAGTCAAATACCCACAGATAGATCRCTATATTATTTCTTATTTATGTTTCTTTTTCAGCTTCTGAGAGTAGAACATTATTAGGCTTTAGCTGGGAGATTTCCAAAATTTGAGGTGTATATTTTGCAACCACTTAAGCTTCCCCAATGAGATGTGCCTGTACTATTCTGGGCAGATATAGGCAAGTCCCATTTATTGATTCTGCATGCAGACCACTTAAGGAACACAAATCCTTACAAAACGCATAAATCTGAGATGTTTCAAGACTCCCTTGCACAGCCTGTGGCTGACCTGAATGACAAAGAATCCCCCTTTGACCAGACCCGAGCTGATGCCTCCCTCGTTCACCGCATCTTTTCCCCTTTTCTCTATACAGCTTCAGAAAAAAAGCCAGAAAGAGAAAAATCAGCCAGACAGACCAAAGTAAATYGGAATAAGGGCAAGAGCAGTCTCCCCACAGTCCCGTGACAGTCTCCTCACGCCAGGTCCCTGCCACGCCGCCCCCGTCTTACACCTCTTCCGCTCTGCTGCCTCCTCCTTGCAGAGCCCCTGCACTTCTCTCACATGCTCTTTTCAGCGGATGCCCTCCTAATAAATCTGGAATGTTTTTTTTCTCGTATAAGAACGTTTACCAAATTGTACCCACCTCCAATCATTTCTGTGTTCACTCGTTTGTGCTAGCCCCTCTTCCTCATCCATATTTCCCATCTCATCCATTTAGATTATAAGCAGCTTAGAAAAGCATTTGCTCCTCTGCCTTTGTACTTCATCTAGTGCAATACTGACTACTTGGCCACTACTGTATGAAACATGATTGATCATAATAATCCATTTCATCTCACTCAACCCACTTATATGCCTGTGCTATAATTCAAGAACTATTTAGGGCAAATGGGAGGATTTTATGGATCTGGTCCCTGTGTTCTAAGGAACCTGCTTTAGACATTTTTTGGCATATAAATGGGRAAAAAAATGCAATATTTGACCTCAACAGTAGGCAGATTTCAACATTTGATGCTATTTTATGAACCAGTTCATTGAAAAGAAAGTGAGCAGAATAGGAATAGCTATGATGCTAAAAGTGATTGTAAGTTCTTATCACCGTTTATACATGTTTGTAGCTTGGATCTCAGTAGAAATATAATTYTGGGGCACTATATAATTTTGCATTTGCTAAGAATGTTATGCACAGGAGCCCTAGCATTTTTTAACATATTTTAAAATATTTAGGAGCAGTTTAAAGCAGTACGTGTATGCAAAATACATAAATATCTTATGTCTTTGAAAACAATTTTATGTGAAAATGTAGTACTTGCAGAATCTGATTTGTACCTGCAAATACAGAGAAGTGTACCTGTACATTACTGAAGACAGTGAATGCTGATGGCACCTTCAGGTACATTGAAAGAAAGAAAAAATAAGAATATGACAATAAAGACTATAAAGCTACACCTTGTGAAACACTGACTGGGTTAAGCCTACTTACCACACATTTCTTCATTTTAGAAAACTAAGATACTGTTGTTTCAAATAAGTATTCACACCTGATTCTATAATGGCAGTTAAATAACCTGTAACATGTGGTTCATTTTTTCCTGACATCAGTTTATATTACGCCCCTGTTTCAGTACAACTGTCTATGCTATGTAAAATCATGCAGCCGTCAACCCACTTTTAAATTCCATGGAACTAGCCAAAGCAATAGATACTACTTCTACAGAATAATTATATCTCCTGTAAAAATATCAGTTCTAAATTTGCTATGAACTAATTTCAGTAAAGAGCTTCTTACTCCAGTAAAGTTATTATCTGACCAGATGAAAAGCACAACYGATCAGTGTTCACCACCCTTTCATTATTTCTGAATATTTTCATAATGTTCCTTATTTCCCACACTTCTAACAGCTGAAGCCTCTCTAATATTCACAGATATTGTAGYTTAGGAGAATATTGTAATTGCTTGTTGCTTCAAATATTTAATTTCATAAAACATAGTAGAGCAGATGAAAATCTTTTCAAATGCCATTCTTTGAAAAGTGCGTAAATAGGATCACAGAAGATACTTAGTGAATCACACAGTTAGGAGAATGCTAAATTGCTCCATTTTAAATTCCAGCAGCGGAAAATGTTAAGGAAGCTGATATGATTTATCAGATATGATTCTTTTTTTTCAAAAATGATTTTAAACTATTTTGCCAGAACTCTCCCTTTGAGGTAATTCATCTTTGATTCCAATGCACTTATCTAGAAGAGAGACATGGTATGAGCCTATGAACATGTGACATGCAGCACTTAAAAATTCTGTCACCTTTTGCATAAAGATGAACAAGAATACTTACACATGGGAAAAATTTGTTCTCTAGGTCCCTTTGGTCAAATTGAGGCCCAGTGAGGCACCAGAACACTGCAAAAATGTGAATCTGGTTTACTAAATATTTATAGATCACAAGTGTGCATCAGTAATTAAAATGTTAATGATATCGCTGATGTGCATACTCATCTGGGATTAATGTGCTATAAAATCATTCTCTGCAGTAGAAGGGACAGTGGCTGGATTCCTGGTGTCCAATTAAATTCAACATTTTTGGTCTGAACTAAGAGTAGGTCTATGGGAATCTCAGAAGAGACCTTTCCACAATATATTTGTGGAAGCAAATACTTGTAGATTTTGTGTTYGTATGAATTTTCAGACTGGAAACAAAACCCCTAGGCAAACAATGCAGTCCCTTGGGAGGAATGAGAATTGGCCATGTTCTAAGTCAAACTCGGTTTAGAATATAAAAACCCTTCYCTGTTTCAAGTAAGAACAAAGAAACACAACATGTCAGAAAAAGCCAAACTCAAATGAACTAAGGCCTGCTTTGTAGCGGTGGCAATGTAACACAGAGATACCTGAGCCAGGAACAGCAGCATGACTCTCAGCAGGGGTTTCTCTTTTCCAGTCAAGTTCTTCACTTGTAACCGCTATTTATTTCTTCCGTGTTTATAGGACTGTTGCTATCTAGCTGTCTAGAGGAGAATCCTCTACTTAATTCACATGGAAGAATTTACTATTTACTATTTACTTGTTCCTGGACGCGCTATACTTTAACTTTAGTAATACATGTGTTTTATGATTAAAAGCAAATCTTTGGAGACTTTTTGTTCCTTACTGTTCTGCCTTTTGTGTAACTTAAATCTCAATTAAAATGTCAGTTTTCYTGTATGTCAGTGTTGTAGATTTTTCGGTTGTATTAACATTTTTCTTCTTTTTTGTCTTACTATACCCTAGAATTTAGCATGATGAGGCTGTTTCTTGTAGAACAATCTATGTACATTGTTAAATTTTTCACCCATAAAATTTGTCCTTACATGCACAGCTAGGACTTCATTAATGCAAACGGGGACACTCGCATCTGCTATTATTAGTAAGATCTAACACTGATACTGAAAATCTCCACAKAGCTGAAGACGACAGAGCAGCTTCCCTGGCCAGTGATTCAGCAGGCTCAGGATCCTTTTCTCTACTCCTAATGTAAAGATCTTAAAGTTCAGTGCTTACAAGATTAATGCTGTATTTCCTAAAATTAGTGAGGCCTTAAGCAAAAAGATTATTAATCGACTTTCAGTTGGTACATACATATGTATTTTTGCATGGAGAAGATGTGACTTTTTGCATAAAGGGACAAAAATACACATTCTAATAAGGAAAAAATAACACAGTTTTATTTTGCTGCCTCTAAGTACATGAGGAAGCCCTGCAATACCAACACGCTGCCCATMCAAATCACTGGCTACCTCTGAATAAACGAGCCCTGTAAGATATCATTCTGGATCTCATGTTTCTGCTAATGATAATGATTATGATGAATARCTGGCCTTTGCTTTTCCTTTTTCTGCTGATTCCTCCATTCTTGACAGACATATTGTTGCTATAGTTATTGCTGCTGGTCCAACTGCATAATGTGAGGAGAATCTACAAAGATACAAASAAGCTCTTTATCAGCCAAGTGAAGAAAACCCATTTCACAGACAGGAAKCAAAATTGCTCGTGATCACCAAATACCACAGGAGGTATACCATAGCAGTCCCCACAGTGAGAAAATCTCAAACAAGATGCGCTTAGACCTGGAACTGGCTCTGTGTTATAATGGCTTAACAAACTGAGGGCCATAATTTTTTGAAGCTAATTGAAATAAGCATATGCCTTAAAAAAAATTTTTGAGGTTGAATCCCCTCTTTGTTGGCGTCACTGACTCAGATGTAATTGAAGTTGGTAGTACAAATGGCCACTCTATTAGAGCCGAACTGTGTCTTGACTATTACTATTATTTTCCATTAAGTGATTCCCAGACATATTTGGGCTGCAAGCCTTTTGTAAAGGCTCCAGCTTTTTGCAGTGTGTTTTACAGCACTTAACATGTGTCTCTGTTTAATGAACAGGCTATCCTAAAATACTCTGAGCACAAAGTAAACATAAGATAGATGAACACAAAAGAAATTTATATATAAACAAACACTTCTTTCCTCTAGTTCCAGTTATGCCAAGCTACAAATTCTTTCTGATCAGCTGAAGAATCTAAAAAGATATCAGGTATTTAAACTAGGAGATAGGGTATTCTATTTAGAAGGAATCTAACATTATAAAGCTTGAAAGATAAAGCTCAAAAAGGTTAGAAAGATACTGCATAGTATTTTCCATTCTTTACTTAATAGACATTTCCTGCAGCACTATCCCCTCCCGCATTATTAGTGCAGTTGATACCTGTGATAATTTAGAGAACTTGCATAGAATTAATGAAATGATGACACAGAATATTACAATATTTCTGCAAGTATATGTGATTGTTGACCTGACCTTGCTGATAAGGCTTCTAGATCTGAGCACAGATATGCTACTAAATCTTATTAGAAGTCTACTATGACTTAAACAGCTTTGGACAAMATGTAGAACTGTCACGTAGAACTGATTTCCTAATACCTGTCTGCAAGAGGTAGCTGCTTTCCCACATGCCAATTTCCAAAGATAGGAAAAAAAGTTACTGGAAKATTTGGCAAGGAAAGAGAAACAATTTAAAAACTGTGTTAAAAAAGGATTGTGTCAAGATTTAGAATTTCCTTCGTGAAGAGAGGGGGAAAGTGATRATTTGACTTTCACAGCAAGTCAAAAGGAGGTTGTTTGGTTGTGGAACCATCAGAAGAAAAACAAASTTAAGAACTGCACAGTGTCTTATAYGCTGATGAGGTCCCAAAGAATGTCCCAGGGTGATTAAAAAAATGAGAAAATTTTGAGTCTTGTTTATTGTATTCTTTTGGGGGGATTTATGTACAGATAAAGACCAATGATTTTGTCAGAAACTTGCTTTGTTTTATTTYGCTCAAGTGGCAAAGCAGAAAGCTCACACCATCGGAGGTGAACACACAGAGGATGTTTAGGCTATTGATGAACTATGGGACATGGGCCCTGATTTCTACTTGGAGGATGTGCTGGCAAAAAAGACTGGTGTGACACCAGAMTTTTTTTGCCAGACCCTGAAGATTTAGATAAAACTGCAGCCAGTGGATTACAGCCTGTTGCAGCAGTCTGGTAAATATTTAATGTGATAGTGGACAAAAYTGTTGACATTTTATACAGTCTCCAAGGATTCCCCAAAGCTTCAATATTTAAACACAACCCTTCCTCTACCCAAATAATTAGATAGTAGTTGGTATAAATCATTAGTTCATAAAATCAAGAAAAACAGCATCATCTTTGGTTAATAAGGTAAAAGAAAGGAAAATCTTTTGCTTGAAGATGAGGGCCTGCCCCTTTTCCATGCAGTTTTAGAAACAACTTATCTTTAAATTGCTACATATTTCTTTTTTTTTTTTTTTGTATTTAGATACCATTGCATGCACTGATAGATTACCTCGGGGTGGGGTGGGGTGGGGGAAAGTAAATTCTGATCACTGAGAGGGTGGATTTCTCTGTGCCAACTGAAGTAAATGGAAATATTCACATCCTATTCAGTGGTTTCAGCATAGACCCAAATTGAGAAATTAATCCTGAGACTAAACATGCCACTTGCAGTCAGGATGCAACATGATTAAAAAAAAAAAAAAAGAAAAAAAGAAACCACTCTGTACAGTGTTGTTTATTTCAGCCCATTTTATTATTTTTTAAACTCTACATTTGGTATGGGATGAACACTTGAGAGATGCAAGCTTCCCCTATGAAAAGGGCTAGTTTGTACAGACAGAATTTAACACCACCAAATGCATGAAAAGATCTTAACGTGCAACAAGCAGGCTGCCCAGTCCCCTCCTCAACCTTGCATGTTCTGCCTCTCTTTAAAGGAGCTGTTTGCACTGGAGTCTACCCATGGGCTGGCAAGTAAGTCTTAAAAATATCTTTGAAGCCCATCTGCTCTAGTGCTTCATTTATAGTGAAAATTAAAGGTGCCAGCCATAAGTAGTTTTGATACGCCGAGTCTCTTCCATAACACCAGCCTGCTACATCTCAGAGGAGACAATTTAAACAGCACGTATTTCTAGGACTTGTCCATAAGCTTATGAACAAATGTCCTTAGAGATGAAGTCACTAAAACTACTAACATGAAAGACCTAATAATAGGCCATTCTGACAATTAAGCTATCAATGAGAGATTGTCAGCTTAGATATATTCTCATGAGTTTAATCTATTTGTTTTTCCATATATATATTGTGTACCATATATAAGTTCAGAAGCAAACACCTCCCTGAAGAATAATTTGTTATTTCTCTTCTCTTTTTAATGGGCACATGACCTTGTTAGGAAACAAAGTCAAACCCTATGAAGACATTAGTAACATAGTACTAGGTATTAAGGTTGAGGAGAGATTTATTTTCGTGTGGGGCTTTACGTGTTCTAGGGATGGAATACAGAAGTCAGCATAAAATGAATAGCCAGATATTAGCCTAGAAATCTGCCRCTTCTGTATCAGACTTGATTGTCCATTCAAGTTAATATTGAATGTACTTTTCTGAAAAGCTTTTCAGAGATCTTATTCCATCATAGAAAGAAAAGTAAAATAAAAAATATCCTTAGATGCTTGGGAGATTTGTCACCATTATGTCATATAGCATGATAGAAATGGTGTTGAAAAAATAGACTCTAGAAATAGTTAGAATAGCATTTAGAGAATCTGGATTTTACTTTCCTCATAATCTAGAGCCTGAAAACAGGACTTTCTGCAATACCTTGTCTCAGAGAAGCATTGAAATGACATGGAATTTAAATCTCAAATATATATTTAAATAAAGTTTGAAAATCCTAGAAGTAAAATAAATCCAGGTATTATTGAAACATTAACAGGGTCATAGAACTTTCAATTCAGTGGAAATAGGAAGGTACCAAATAACTCTGAAACTTGGATTATTAGACTTTCTTCAATCCTGCCAAGGAGCACTACATACTTAGCAGACTGTCTGGAGTATGATCATTCTATAACCATTTGTATTCTTCCTATAAATCTGAGAAAAGCTCCCTATACAAATGATTAGGGGATTAACTTTCCTTGTAAGTAGTTCACATTATGCATGGTCAAAGTCATATCACAGGCACACATGGAAAAAACATTTCAAGAGTTATAATTACATTCACATGTTGGCTAATTGGGCCCTCAGGGGCCTAGTTCCTAATTATAAGAAGGTATGCAGGAAAATACCRCCAAAACTAGTATGTATAGAGTGAGTACGAGTTTAAATGGGCTATGCTGGCTGTATAAAAGCTGCAAAACTTGGTAGGAGAAGAACACAGTTAGTCGCCAAGTATCTCTAAACCATAAAGATTTTTTTGAAGTCATTATCAGAAGATGGGAGGAGGCTGTATTGTTTTAAGGGAAGAGAAATCTAAGAAATCTTCAAGCATCTATTGTAGCCTCAGGTGGAATTTCTTGAGAATTGTAAGGATATCTAGTAATGATTGAGTCAGACAAAGACTGAGAAAAAGAGCAACAAAGGGATCCATAAAGGTGGAAGAAACTTACAGGAAAACAGGAAGAGAAGAGTTGCATGTGTATGTCACTGAGACCTATTAACCAGAAATGGAATGCTCTGAAAACTTTAGATATTCATTAATTAAAATTGCATAAGCTTTAATGACATTGTTTATTAGTTTAGCTAAGGGCAGCATTTTTATCTCCCATAATTGAAAACTGTATTTTATTACCTTGATTATATGCAAGGTAAAATATACAGGCTTTACTTCTTGCTCCATGCCTCTCTGGGGGCATGCCTGTAAGAGTAAATTATAGAACTTTTACAGAATTGCAATTCATTTTATTTCACATCAAATAGTATCCTTTTGACATATCTATAAAAGTCTCACTGTTTATAGTAGATGTGTATGTAATATTACATTACACCTCATAAGAGAGAAACTGGCAGGAACCCTGAAGCTGAATAAGAACAAGATTGTCTTTATCTCTTAAACCTGTCATTTTAATTTTCCACTCTAGACAGTGCCTTATAAGTAGCTTGACTTAAGTTCCTGGTGGCTGTTAGACCACAGTCCTGTAACAGTTTGAATTTAGTACCTAATCAAATTGCCTTGCTTTCAGTATTCTTATCTTGATTTATATGAATGGATATACTGTACCTTCATAAGTATACCCAAAGGAATATAGTATTTTACAGCATTCTAAATGCAAATCCTGTTTTCTTATTTATGCTCTGGCCAGTGCAACCACATTATTAAAAAGAATTTCAAATGAAATGCAGAAAAATTGAAATGACAATTTTAGTATTCTGAAATCTTGAACCACCAACCTGATACTCCATAAGCTGTTTGTGACAGCATGAAAATACTGTGAACAAATCAGGTTTCGTATGCAAAATCTGGTCTTTATGAAGTTGAAATTAAATGCCCATCTAAACACAAAAGGAAAACTTCTTTTGTGTCTAGTTTATATTTGTCTATAACTACCATATTTGTAATCATATAGTATTATAGTTCAAGACAGTTATAATAAGACTACTTTGTAAAAATAAAATTGGATCTCACTTTCACACAGTATATCAGTCCAATCTGAAATATTTAAATTTAATATCTAGGTACACTTCTCGTTATAACTTTGGTTTCACAACATAGTATAAACCAGATCTTTGGCTAGAGACAGGTATAGGTTCAAGAGATGGGAGGAATGGACAGTATTGATTTAGGTTGATTTAGGAGTTAATAGTCTAGCTGGTTCAATTAACCATTGAAATAGAGAGGAAAAATAATGATTATTGATACCTTGGCAATAAAACTATTAGTCATATTTCTGTCATCATATGCTAGCAAGTTTCCATATAAGGACAAGAATACTGACAGGATGTCCACAATGACACGGAAGTCTACAGAAGAACATTATCCAACAAAATAATAAGACTGAAGCTGTCAACCTAGATTCTGGGTCAAGGAGCAGTGTTTCTCATTTAATCAGAAACACACTACGCAGGCTATTTTGCAAGGGAGACAATGCTGGCAGTGTTGATAGATTTGCCATTTTTAGATTTCTGACCTACCATCCTGGGATGACTTGAAGAACTCAAATCTCAGAATTATTTTGGGCCACCCTTATCTTCAGGAAACCAGCACTGCATTGCCATCCAGTGCTTCAGACTTAACATTTTCATCATATCCATAACTCAGAGATGATGTGTGGTCTCAAGTTTGCAAGTAATGATTAAAAGCTGGGAGGACAAGACTGCCACCTAAACATGAGCTAGGGGAAATCAGTGTTGATGCCAATTTCCATTCTGAGAATGTGGAGTAATGCATATTRCTGTGATGCTTAAAGGAGCAGTCAGGATTGTTGTTAAAGCTAAAGACTATTTTCCTCTCAAGAGAGAAAGAAAAGTGGAAGTAGAATTCTTGATGTGTGTTGCAAACACAAATGCAAGTGAGATAATGTATTCCCTCCTAATCTCCTTGAAAAGAAGAGAGGATGGGAACTCCAAACTGAAGTGGAGAACTATAGGAAAATAAAGTGTGGGAAAAGGCAAATAACTAAAAGGTGRCAGAAACAAGCACTGCAAAACTCAAAGTGTTTATCAATGAATGACCAAAGCAGRAAATCTGATGACAATCTTATTCAGAGGCTTTTTCTGAGTACAGATGTAGTTTCTCRTAAAAAGATTCAGTAGAGCACTATCAAGCAGAATTATAAATATTGACCAAGAAAACATATCAATAAATGATTAGAACAGAATCAAACTTAAACAATATACAGCTCTTCATTTTTGTGATAGTACCTTACAGACACAAAACTCTGATTGTGTAAGTTTAAGACATGGACAACTATCCTGCCAGCAACATGAGCAATTTTAAAAAAGCATGGCTGAAGATATCTTCTGAAATCACAAAGGAAAATATTTGAGGCAACATGAAGAAAAACCTGTCACAATCACGAATTAGCATTCATACCCAGAAACCCATCTTTTGGCAGGAGACTTAAACATGGTATGACAGGAAAAGTAATTTACAAAAAAAAAAAAGAAAAAAAAGAAAAGAAAAATGAAATTTATAATGCGGGGAAAAGGAGAATAAGAAAGCTGTATAAAACAGGAATTTAAGAGACAAACAGATGAGGAATGTTCCAAAGTCATCTGATTACTGCCTGATGAGGTAGTTCAAAACTCCTCCTCCAAGATACATGAGGTTCGAATAATGAGGTAAGAACTCATATATCAAGTCACTACAACATAAAATATCCCGCTTCTAGATATAGGCCATTTTTAGGGAGTTATTTTGTAAATCAAGTAGAATTACCACCATGTGACAGGACATCAGTCGTGGTTCTGGTTTGTTTTGCTCTGCACAGAGCCCTGGAGACCAAAATTCACTTGCTGAAGATCAACTAGCTATCGGAAGTGGTGAAGCTGGTGGAAAACAAACACTCAGAGACAAAGAGTGTTCTGTCCAATTTCTACACCAAATGAATGAGATCACTGAGGGAGACAACAAGCAAAGTGTAATCTTTCAGATCAGGTGTTCAACTGATAAGAATTGTGTTTTTCACTTTGCTACTGGTACGATAAACATAAAAGCATTTTCCTTCTCCCAGCTTTTTTTTCTCCCCACCTTTGTTTACATTCTAAACTTTTCACAACTGTTTCTTATTGTATAGCTATACAAGTTCTAATATTTATAGTGCAAATATGATAAATTGTGGATTTTTGTGATAACTCATAGTAACTAGCCAAATCTTGCTTACGTGGTACCACCTAAGTTATTATTTGCGACTAAGACCCGTGTGTGGTCTATCGCTTAACTATCAATACAAAATTTTCCCCAAGTGATCAGAATAATCAATACAGCATTCAAAAGGAAATTAATAATACCATATAAATAACTTTTATATGGTTATATTTGTCTAATGCTATTTTAATGGACTAGATTCTTACCTCTCCATAAAGAAAAGGAATGATAGATGGCATGCCATGAAAAGCACATTTTATTCAGTCCTGATATTTCTACAGATGATAGCTGTAGCTATTATTTAAGATGGACATTAATCTGAATGTTTTGTTCACTGAGAAAACTGAAAAGGAGAAAGGTAGGACTACTTTGGTCAAGGCTGCTCAGTGTAGCTTTGGTCTGAGGAAAGACTAGGACCACATAGCTGCAAGGAAGAGTGCAGACCAAAGCACTATCAATAACCAGGAAGAGAACAATTACTTTTCTTAAGTTTCTGCCTTAATTATTCAGGTTTTCTTCAATTGCTTTATGAAAGATTTGGGCACCTTCCAATAACAAATGTACTCTATTCCACTATCAGGACAAGAAAAATCCAAGAAACTGTTTTTAATAAAGAAAATAGTTTTGTTTCAGGTGAATTGTTCAGTTGAAAAAGAAAGTAATATGCCTTGTTAGAAACCTACACGCCAACTCCAAAGAGCTAGGAATATTTGTTAATTAGTAAACTAGCCAGAAAGTTCAAACTRTTACAAAGGACAATTGGAAACTGTTACTGCCTCAGGATGTTTTGTAACAGAGACCTTCCAGTTCTGTTTGCTACCTCTTTTGGGCACTCTTTTTGGCTCATCCACCCAAATACAGTAAACAGGATTTAGTCTGAACTGATCAGGTAAAAAGGTATATGTTATTGCTTTGATAATGGAAGTAATGTGCACAGTAGAATTCTCTGAATATTGATACTATGTACGTAGTGTTCTGTTGAATAAAGATACACACTCAAGTTAATTGCCTTGCTTTATCTCACCAAAGGACTGGAAATTAGGAGTCGAATCTGCTGCACTGCTGGGTCAGCGATGATTTCCCTATTCAGTCTTGATGCTGGGTTTTTTTTTGTTCACCTCTTTCTAAAGACGCCGTTTCAGCTTCGCTAATTGAAAAGCAAGGTGTGCATCTCTCTCTTATCAATGCTCCTCAGGGATAGGAGTCTGGTGAAGGTATTACAGAATTTGTTCCACTACACAGAGTCTGCTATCCGCTGCGGGCCTCGGAGAGAGTGCAGGTTCACAATCCTAAATTAATACTTACGTATCAAGAGGCAGATTTGTATCCTTTACTGTGAAATAATATATTTCTTCCCTTAAGAGACTTTTTCACTAGATATGCTGATGCAATCTGAATGTGGTCTGAGTGCCACCACTATTATAAACCTGAATATGCAGTTCTTTGAAACAAACCATATCAGCAAATGCTCAGTAAATAACAGGCCTGAAATATCACAAGCTTGCATTATATTCATGAGCAATTTCCACTCCATTTGCTTAGTTTTTCAGAATACCTTGGTACAATGCAATATATTGAAGCAGTAGGAAGCTTTAGAAGATGAMTATTTGCCCTTCCCTCTCTGAGTGGCAAAGTACAGAGGCTACCTATACATAATTCCACTTTTCCTGTTTTCATAGTCCAAACGATTAAGACCAGCACTATCAGTTCAGATTTAAATCTCAACTTATTTTTAAGCATTGGACTGGTGCCAGGTACCTCTCCATTTTCTTTTTGTCCTGCGTATGGAGGACAAGTTACTATTCTGGCCTAGTTCTACAGCATGACGTTATTTTATACAATGTTGATAATTCAGCCAAGACTTCTATACAGGGAAGAGAAATTTACAGAATTATTTAGCCCAAAGATATCTCCTTCTATCGTTTCGTAATCCAAGTCTATGAAAACTTGAGAACACAATATAATTATAAGAAGCCTACTGAAAARTTAGAGCTTCAGAAAGAAAGGTTCATTTTTAGCTTGACTTTTTATTTTGGAAGACCAGCCAAACAGGTATTCACAAGCCTTTAGTTTTCAAAATAGTTAAGCTTYTAAGAAAAGGGGCACAAAATCTTTAGAATAGCTTTTGTTAGATCCTACAGTATTGTTTTTAATAGAAATTTTATTCAAGCTACAAATTCTTCAAGTAAAATATAAAATCAGATTTGGAGAATAAAAAAAGTATTTATTTATACCTAGAAGAGATCAGAGAAAAGACCTAGAGACCTGAGCCTTTTTAAAGTGGTGTTTTTCCCCAGAAAGAAACATCAAAGCACAATATGATCAACTAGAGAGAAGAACTTTCACCTCACAAGTCTCATGAAGAAAATGGAAGAATTAGTCATTTATAACTCTTGATAGAATGTGAGCACCTGGTTGTAGTAGATAGTACCTTTTATAATTCCTAGCTACTACTGTAATACTCTAAACATTCATTTTTAGCATGAAGAAGTAACTATTGATTATATTATAGAAGAATAAACCCTTGAAGTGCCTCAAAGTTATTTATACTACATAATTTGTAATATACTATATATATTATATATTRTATATATGTTATATAATATATATATACACACTACATAAATATATTATAACTAAAATGGAGAAAAGAAATAGCTTTCTAAAAGAAAGGAAGAGAAAAAAGAAAGGAAAAAAGAAAAAGCCACTACTTAGTCATAAGTTCTCTTGATTCCTCACCTCCCTCCTTMCCTCCTTCYCTCCAAATATCTTGAAAGAAATTCTATATTTGCGGTACAAACAGYTCACAGCTAACCTTTTATTACTCCACCTTCAATTAGTCTCACTAGAATACTTTATAGAATTGGGTTCAGCTATGCTGAGTTCTTTTGGTTTATACGAGTTTACTAACTCATCCAGATTTTTGCTCTTTTAACTTAATGATGCTTTCTAGATAGAAAGTAATACTTTAGTGTTCTCTATTGAAATTTCTCATTTGTAAATTCACTTTTTATTTTTTCCTAAGGTCGTAAAGCATCTTATCTCTAGCTGGTGGTTGTTACAGGTTAAATTTCTATGTARTGTTATACAATGTGTGTTAATAATCAGTATTCAGTAGCTGGCAGATATAATCCAAGACCTTTAGTCCTGTATTTTCTATCTAAAAAGTGAAATTGAATGTTAAAATTATATAGGTGTTACTTTGTACCTGTTAGCCTTTTGTTTCTGTGTAGGAAACCATTTTCTATGATGTACATAAGTTATTTAAGGCCATTCTTGCTGTAAGCTTCACCAAGTAGTAGAGTATGTTCTTTATACTCGAGCAGTAAGTCTTTCTTACTGAATATTGATTTTCAGTTGTTAAATATTTTTAAAAGATGAATAGGGTGTGTATGACTGGTGAGAGATGTGTAAGGTATCTGAGAACATCAGGATGATACAGATCCAAAGACTAGCAGTACATCTTTGGAATACCTAAACTAGAAGAGATTTTTTTTTTTTTCTTTTTACCATACATTCAAGGGCTTTGGGATGTGCAGTGTCTTTTCTCTTGTATGGGGTACAAGAAAAAATGAGATTGCAGAATGCATAAAATCTTGCACCTGCTTCTTCCACCTGCAAGTACCTTGCAGCCTGGTGACCCTTAGAGGGTGAGGCTTTCTGCACTATTTCACATCCTTGCGTTGGGAGCTGCACCCTTTAGGTCATGGAGCAGCTTCTCCTGCCACGGTCAGTGCTCATGCTCCTCTTCCTCCCAGAGCCTGTGTACCAGCTGCCCTTGAGGGAAGTGGSCAGAGTCCTGGGGGTAAATCTGGCTGAGGGAGGAGGCGGGAACGGATACTTTTAGGAGCTTGTTCTTAAATCACAGTACATGAAGGTCAAATTTTTTTTTTGCTTCTAAACCAAGGCAGGGATAGTTTCAATCTAATATTAAAAGTAGTAAAATTGGTCCCAAAAATTTAAGGATTCAAGCTACTTTAAATTCTGCCCTGGAACATATTAGTACAGATGATCTTATCAGCTTATTAAAAAGCACGAGTCAGACACAGAAGGACACAAGTAACTCGGCTCATCGCAGCAGAAATATTCAAAGCATGAGGGTACCTAGATAGGGAGGAGATCTGTCGTCCCCTCAGGGGGCTCCGCACCATGACCCTGCCTGCCCAGAGAGATCCGGAAACGTGAAGTCCCGATTTCTACCCTTATCAGGAGCAGCGGGGAAGCAAACTGATGTCTTAAGGGAGTGCTATCTTGTGCTTGCTACCCCCCAGTGTGCTAAGTGACTGCAGCAGCAGCAGAGCTAGCATAATTAACACACTTCCCCTTTGAGGTGTGGTGCTGGAGCAGCAGCAATGAAGCAAGAGGCATGGTACGATTAACGAACGAAACAGGCTGCAGAATTGGTCAATGTGGTCCTTCATAGTGTTGCATTATTAAATCCATACATGTGTGTAAACATATATTTATATGCATAATACGTTTTCAATTCTTATAGTTTATTTGCATCATATATAACACCAATTCTGTTTTTTTTTGTATTTAGCTTGCTTCATATGCAGGTGTCATTATTTTTTTAACTAGTAGGAAATCAGCCATCTGACATTTTAATTTAAATCAGGCCTGCCATTCATTTTTAATAACATCTATGAATCTCAGAGGTAGAAGATATCTACACATTTTTAGAAAAACCATCAGCAGGAATTAGAAAATCYTTAGCAATGCTGTTAAACTTCTTTCTTTAAAAAAAAAGGGCTATTTTTTTTTCCTATTTCATGAACATTTCAGATATAGGAGGGCTTCTAGGTTAAAAAAAAAAAGAAAAAAAAATCTAAACACCCTTAGGCCTTCAAAGTGATTTGGGATTTGTGATCCTGGTGTTTTCTCTATTTCACTGTATCTATCTATTTGACTGTCTCTCAGTTCAGCTGGAAAAATGAGTGGTGTAGGTAATGCGAAATAATTCATTTCCTTATCCTTTCTAAAGAGACTCAGAAACAGGTTAATTGGAATTCATTACTTACTGGCAATAAGTTGAAATAAGTGAGCTGATGATGGTCTTGAAATCCTACACATTTCCCCTCTTGCTTAGCTTTTTACTCTGATGCCCTCAACACATCCAGGTATTATAAAATCTGTCCAAATACAAATTAATAAGATTTTCATATAAATCAGTTTAATTCACAGTTTYGCTAATTTCACTTCAAATTAATTTTCATTTTATTTTAAAAGTATTGTTTCATGCTTCCCCRGAGTAAACTGTTGTCTTGTTCTTCCATGAGACGAACTTCTACTGATATAGCTGAGGATCTGCGGGGCTGCTGTTCTCCAGCCTTTCAAGTGATTCACCCTTTTTAGGTTTCAGCACTCCCTTAAAACATCATCCTTGCTAATACTACTGAGACGATCTGTTTGCCAAACTACCACTATTGGTTACTTAAAGTCCTCCTTAAAACTATTTAGTGGCATAGAAAAGTGGGTAAATATCAGTTAAGAGTGGCTTATAATTAAATATCAGTTAAGAGTGGTTTGATCCTTATAGGAAGGATCAAACCCTTCCTACGCAATTACATAATGCTTTCAGGGCAAGCCTTGACCCTACTTGAGCTAACGGTATGGTAATGCACTAGAAATGTTGGCTTTCAAGAAATTTCTATGTTTAAGTGCTTTTATTTTTGTGTGAATATCCTTTTTTGGTCATTTGGTCACTACGTGCAATATCCTCTTAGGYAGAATGAAGTTTGCCCGTGCTGTTTTTAAAACTCTTATTATTGGCTATTCCGTTGTGTTAAGAATGCAGAATTATATTTTTATTAACTCAGGGACAAAATCAGTTCTTCAAATATGGCGAGTTAGAAAAAGCTCTCATTCCTTGTACTGCCTTGATTTGTGCAATATTTTCACCTGCTTTCCTGGAGCTTTTGAAGCTAACATCATTCTTTTTGAAAAATACTTTCCTCAGCCAAAATCACTAATGACACATTTTGGTATGATAATCACTGTTAAATGTAACACTATGCTAGGGTKGCTGCAGCCAAACTACAGTACAAATGTAAAGTTTAGTAATACAAAAAATGATCAAATACTGCTATTAAACTCCCTAAGGTATATTTGAGCATGCATTCTGRTATGCATTCTGATAACTAAATATTAAGATGCTATGCATAATCTCTTCAAAATTCAACGCTGGAGCTAATTTCCGTAAGAAATTCGAAACCTGGGAGATATTCGCTCTATTTTCATATAGTTTGGAAATCTCAGCTGTTCTACAAACAGTCACACATAAGCTTGAGCCGGTTTGCTACAGCCGAACAGCATGCTTTATCGAGGTATCTTTCTGRCAGATAACATATGAGAATTATGTGACTCATATAGCAAATGGGTACAATATTTCCAAACACAACAGAACTTGAAATAAAATTTAGYGGGTGTAAGGATTTTCTTGGCACCGTATCTTCATCTATTTTATTCATGATCTGCAAATAAACACTTTTGGGCTTGCAGGTAACTGCAGGAAACCTCAAAATTTTCTATGACTTGTTATTTGCAGTATGGAATCATACAGAGCCAGTAGTTATCCACAGAAAAATTACATAAACAGATAGGATACAAAGCCTTTTTAAAAAAATCTTAGTTTCATTGGGTAAGACATGTATRGAGGCGAGAGAAAGAGCAAAAATCTATATCCCTCCCTTTTAGATGGAAAGCAAAGGCAAAGAAAAAATATTGTAAAATGTTACCCAATAACTACAATAACYACAATATTTTGAATAGAAAGTAAGAAAGGTGTATAATATATAAACAATCTTTTGGTATTTTGGTAACTCTTATAAAAGAATCTTTTTTCTTTAGTTGGTGGTTTACATGCYTTTGTGCACTACTTTTGTGAACAAATCATTTATGTTTATTTTAATTTTTAGATAGATCCTGCTTACTAATGAGSCATACAGTTTCATAAAGTATGTAACTGACCTCGGGACAGATCAAGGAAGAGCTAGGTCAGACTGGTCTACATATGATATGTATGAGAAAAAACTGGTCTACTGCTTTTTCCCCTAGTGGGGGGTACATTAGTATGCTTATTTCATAGTTTTTAACAGCAGGAACAGAAAAACAAAGTRGTGTTAAATACTGTTAACAGGTTGATGAGCCTTCAGTTATCTGTTGCTTGCCCTGCTTTGGGGTAAAGTTTCAATAGGTTATTTTACGCTGTTGATCTTTTCTCTTCCTTGGCCTCACAAAGATAGAGCAGAAAAGTGCACTGCAAAGCATGTACTGGAATAAGGGTTATAAACATTGAGCCTGTGGGCCATGTTTGCCAGACAACGTTTGCTATGTTGAGTTACTTTCTGCTTCAGCAAGATTTTCTACACTAAGGGCCTATCATTCTCCTTTAGTCTTTAAAATTTCAGAAGAGCAACAGATACAGTGGACAATAAATCCAGACTAAAAGATGTATTTAAGCAAAGCATTTACATCTCTAGTGTGCTGCATTTGCCAGCTTCACCCTGTTAGTGGAAATTTAGCAGAGACCACCAAGGCAATTTCTCAATATCTACAGTTAYAGTATCTCTAGTCGTAACTCTCTGGTCTGGCTGTTCAGTTAAAACCATTGTCGTTAAACTGAAAAGATCTAGTAGATACATAAGACCATCCTTCAGTAAGAAAATATTTACTGCTAATAGAGGAAGAAACATGTATATGTCTGATACTACAAGTTATGTTGACTGTAAAGTCTATTGATGGAGACTTGACCTTCAGAGCACAGTCATATTACTTTCCATGATCCTGTGATTCCCATGAGAAAATCAAGAAATAAAGAAAACAATCATAAATGTGCTTTTTAGCAGTTTTTCAAATAATTTCTTACTCTATTTTCTCCGGAAAAAAATCTCACAGCACAGTAATTGAGCAATATAATCTAAGAAGATTTAGGAAATTAAATAAAAATTGGATTCCAAAATGTTTAAAAAAATACAGTCATTTCAAAGATTTTCAGAGATTTGATATTGACCAATAACACTCAGATTTCACTGTGTGGCAAGAGCCGAGCTGGGCTCTGGGACTCATGGAGAAATTCACTGAAAACTGGAGATACAAAATGTTGCCTTGTCTGTCTGAACTAGACATGCAAACAAAAACCTAGCATCTGGGCTGAGCCAAAACCGCCAGGGAAACCATATGCTCTTCTCGTCACTGAGACTATATTAAATTAAGAGGCAGAACCACTGTGCTGTCAGCAGAAACATCTACGCACCTATGAGCTCTGCGCTTGCTAATAAAATGGCCAAGGTCCTGCAGAGGCCTTTACGTGCTCCCAGCGTCTGTCCACCGCGGTGTCGAGCATCGCCTCCCAGCCCACCGGCCACCCGTGCGAAGGGCTGGCTCAGGTGCAAGCCCTCGCAGACAAGGAACGGGTCGTTCTAATAACTCTGACRCTGATTGAGAGGGAAACGATGCTAAGCTTCGGGAATTTTTAATCTGAAATACGAAGTAGGATACATTACCGAAATGTCTTTTGCAATATATCTGAATTGAACGAGTCGTACCTGCAGTATATTTAAAACAAAATGGAATATAGTTAGTGGATCCCATGGCTGCAAAAGAGCTAATTCTGCGGTTCCTCACCGTGGGGAATGCCTGCTGCGTTTCTGAGAGAGAACGGCTTTCTTTAACTGGAGAGGATGCCCCTCAGCACACGTTTTMTGGGCGGAACTGGTTTGCTCGACGCTGTCACGATCCCTCCAGTCTCGCTTTGGCTCCAAGTGCCCACAGACTCCCCGGGGAACAGAAGGCCACGACTGCCTTCCCCCTCCCTCAGCGGCAGCGCTGCTCTATACTCCAGCAGCAGTAGCTGCAGGTGCAAAAATAAATCCTGTTACAGTGATGCTGCAGGAATTAAAGGGTTACTCGGCTCCGTCTGATTTCAGCTAAGCGCATGAATTATTTTTTTTGACTCTGAGATTGTTATACATGTACTATATATACTTAACTGTGTTGCTTGGAATTTGATAGTTTCTTTGTGTGGGAAGAATTAATTCGCTTTGGCTCTAAGCTATCAAGGACTGGATATCACAAGAGAAAATACTTGAAATCTCCTAATCCCTAAGAGGAGTTATAGTAGAAAGTATTGGATCAACTTCATTTCTAAAGGGTCAATACCACTTATAACAAGGACAAGTGGTATAGTCTAATGAATGTTTGAAGCCCCTTATGTAATTAATGGTTTCAAGTGCTGCCTTCTGTGTTTTTTCTTGTTAGTTTTATTAACTTTACTAAAAATTTTTCCCTGTTTTGCATTTAAATGATATTTTAATCAATATTTTCCTAACTATAATTTCTATTTGAGTGAATCTTTTCTTCACAGTAACACTCCATCTGTATTTTATAAACAGAAATTTGACCGTCCGCTACAAATGGAAAGTGCATTTAAGAACACTTCCAAATCCAGGCCAAAAAAGTAGAAATAAATAGAAAATAAGGCTGGAAGGGACCTTGAGAGGTCACCTCGTCCATTCCCTCTGCCCCAAGGCAGAATCAGCTGTACCTAAATCATTCCTGACAGATGTTTGTCTAACCTGCTTTTTTAAAACCTTCTGTGACAGAGATCCCACATCCTCCCCAAGCAATCTATCCTAATGCTTAACCTTCCTTTTAGCTGGAAAGRGTTTTTTGTTCTTCTCTGGCTTTGGCTCTCTCCATATTATCTAATTTAAATCTTCAGTGCTATAATTTAAGCTCATTATTTTCTGTCCTATCTGCCATGGATATGGAGAAGAGACTATTCCCTTGCTCTTTGCAGCAGACTTTTGCATACTTGAAAACTGTTAGACAAGAGGAAGAGTTAGGAATAATAAAAATAGCCTCCAGCACAGTAAGTGACCAGTAGGGGAAAAAAGCATACAAGTGCGGGGTGCATTGGAACATAGCCCAAACAGGCAAGCAAACCATAATGATCTGATAATTTGGCTAGACAGAAGGGAACTTGAATAAAAATTGCACATATGTGGCTCATATTGGATACCCACAAAAGATATGCATGATTTCTGGCACACTGCATCAGGAGCTATTTAGTTTAGCAGTAATTAGTTGTAAACAGTAGTGTAAAGCTTTCAAAGATGAGTTTTATTCTGGAGTGTCTTTCGGAAAGTTGTTTCAGCCTTTTGTGGAAGAGGAAGAAAAATGCTCCTCAATTTCGAAGAATTATAGAAAGCAAAAACAAGGAAAGCTAAAATTGTATCAGCTTGAGGCAAAAGGTGYGAATTAAAGTCTCTCTAAATTCTAAAGGAAGGCAGGTTGGTGAGTTGAAATTCAGTCAAATAATACCTTCAGAGAAACAGTATTAAAAATGAGCAACTGTTCATCACAGATTGATTTGATTGCATCCTAAGGACAAGAATAATAATAATAATAAAAAATCTTCAGGAAAATCTCAGCGAATTAGTAGCCTCTCCAATAATACAAGGACAAATACATATTAAAGAAAACAAAAGTACAGTATATTCAAAAWAATCTTGGGAGACTTCCCAAACCTTCACCACAAACATTAGATTCAAGATGACATATTTACCACATTGCAGATAGCTAGAAGCTGGTCTCAGCTGGACTTCAAGAAAATCAGGTTTTTGGGTGGTGTGTAAAGGTTGAGAGATACCTTCAGAACACAGAAAAGTAATGATAATAATTATTTGCACGAAATAGAATCTCCGTTTTGTGCTAGTGCGGATAAATTAATGGGAAACAGTGCAAATGAGAATCATCATGACTTTAGAGGTRATTCAGTTAAATATCATGATAATATTTTGGAAATATCAGCTTTTAGTACCCAAACTACTAGGGCAAGTTTGTTTTATAATCTAAAAAAAGTCAAGTCTCATTAATTTTGGATATTACAGTAATCATTCTGATTAGGGGAAAAAAAAAAAAAAAATCCCAAACCAAAACCCTGATTTCTTATTTGTAACAACACTTTCTTAATTACTCTCTTTACTGATAATTTTTCTACTTTTTTATTGTTGGCAATTAAAAACATGTTCTGTCTTCTGGCAAGGTGAATAAAAATTAAATATTCATTTAAATAATCTCCATGCTTATGTTCAACAATCCACATCTAAAATATTATTAATGTKTTAAATTATTAAACATAAATTACAAGGCTAAAGCTTTCAACTTGTAAAAGTCCCCAGGGTAAGTCGCGGCACTGTCATCTGTTCATTCATTTATACAAACAGAAGCTGAAGTTGTTTTGACTAAATGTATACCCATGCCATAGCTATACGAGAGAGGAGGACCTTGAGCAGCTACCCATTTTACAAAGTATCTCCTCTTTTTAGACCTAAATTTGATTGAATAATGATATATTCCTATCAGCAACCTGCCTTTGCCGTAACAGTGGCATTTGATGCTTTTTAATCTTCAGTGTATTCTCTTTATTCTCCACCAGTTCCAGATGAGAGGATTTGGAGGAAGAATTTGGATGCAGCCAACCCGCGGTGTGCATGGCTGCTGTGCACAGGACCCAGCTGAGCCTGCTGGAAGAGAAGAGAGGGCCTAGATGCATCCCCACGCATCTCACTGGAAACCTGTGCTGGGACCTTGATTATTTTGCCTTCCTGCGGATATGATGAATTTTCATGGAAAACGTGTCACTTTGCTGGAACACACAGGAAAGTACATGTTTCTACATATTATATTAGCATCTTTTCTATAACAGAGCTGGTTAGATACTGGAAAAATTTATGTGTAGTACCTGTAGATTTGCGGTAAAAAGGGCTCTCAGACAGAGTCCTGGGTACTTTTAAGTCAGCTAACTTAACCAATCATAAAGGCTAAAGACCAAATATGGAATCAGTCACTATGAGACACGGATATAACAAATAAAATATTAATTTGACTAATTCTGGTGTGTATTTTCCTCTCCAATCTGTATGGTAATAGGATTTATGAATACATATCAAGGCAAGAACAAACATCAAAAGTATTGATTTATCTGATGCCATTGAGTACAAAAGCACTACAGAGTACAGTGAGTATAAAATAAAGACAGAGATAAAAGAGCTATTACAATAAGCAAACTGATAGAAAAAGACAAACAGGAAAAACATTGCTTTTCCGTCATGCCTTAATGGGATGATTGCATTCACGTGATTTTCTAAAGACTGATTTTCACTTACTGTAAGCTTTGGGGATATTCATCAAAAAGTGTTTCCAGTAATTAGAATGTTGCAAGGAATTAAAAGATTGACATTACTGAGCAGCAACGAAAACAAAATTCTAGGATTCATTCACGAGTATTTTCAAGCTGAAATATGAACTCTAGCAAGCAGCCAGCTCTTTGGCAATGTCTTAACACATGCTACTTTAATAAATCATTGCATTTAAAAATGTAAATGTATTTCTCTCAAGTAAGTGATCAAAAAGACTCCTGCTTAATTTATGATTTGAATATACTTTTCAATTCAAATATTCTACTTTCAAGATGTTTTCCTGGTAAAATTCGTGTATCCATATACACAAGTACATAAAGAAGAAATGCGTGAGGATTTTGACACTTTGCAAGTTTTATAGTATGTGGTGAATTCTAGCGCTTCTATGCAGAGTGAAAACTCATTTCATCGCACAATTCACGTCTTGTTTGTGATCAGCAGAGCAAAGCTAACAGACCTCACCTGCTGCTGTAGTGCGGCTCACTGAAAAGGGGGCTTGGCTTCAACTCCCCACTGCTAAGTTTTTGGGGTGGGAGGTATTGATTTGTTTTGACGGGAAGATAAATCCCTGCAAACGGTACCAATAAATGGATTTGCTGAATGATAGATGTGCTATATAAGACATTCCTCTGTTAGGGATATTTATTTACCTTTTGATAATCRGTTGATTTTACTTTTTCTAATTCCAGCTGGGCTTTCGCCTGTAGCTGAAGCAGAGACCTGTAGACACGAAAAGAAAGGTTCTCACTGTGAAACTGATACACGAATGGGGAGGAAGCCTCGCCGGTTGTAAAACCTCCAGGGTTCATCAACACTGACAAATAACAGAACTGCTACGGTGATCTGTGATTATCCACACGTAAAAAGTTAAACAGCTTCTCAGCATCTGTCCAACTACCTTTCRTTTCCTGCGTAAAGTGACTGGAGAAGGGAGAAAAAAAAGTTGTAAAAGAATCCGTGTGGTTACCTGGGTCAAGCTATTCCAACCTTTACTGTGTGAGATTCAGGATCGATGCATGTTTTCCATCTCTGGCATCGATTCCCTTCTCGGGTTTGCCCTGACCTTGCTTGGTTTGCTCTCCCGAGCGCGCCGGGAAGGTCGTGCTTGGAGGTGTTTCATTCGGCAGGGGCAGAGGGTGGTGGGGTGGGCTGCTGCTGCTGCTCCGCTCCGGCGCCGGAGCACCTGCTCGCAGCAGCTTCCTTACTAGCAGCTAACTAAGGGAAAACCGTGGCGCGTTGCTGCATTTTCTAGGCATCCACAGCGAGCCATCCTCCGTATCGCTTGGTCTCAGATTTTGTGTACAACACTAAGATAGTAAAATTCTAACTTTTCTGAGCATCCTGTTCTCAGTGTCTTTCTCACATCATAGCTGATCTCTCCAGGAAACTCGGAACAGGGAGGTGCTCGAGTTAGGGAAGAGGTGAGGAATGGGGAGGACGCGCGGTCCGGCCTCGCTCCCGCACGGCACAGCGCTCTTCGGCAGCGGTACTCCTGCRTCCCGCCCGGGCTGGCCTTTGGCCCTCTCCAGCCCTTCATGGCGAGTCGCCAGCGCTCCCGTTTGGACACCGCGGACGTCGCGGGGTGGCTTCGGTGGCAGCTGGCAGCTCGTGGCTGCTGGCAAGCCGGGACCTGCAGCCAGGGATAAGATCGGAGAAATCTCCGGGGAGAAGTGTTTAGCTGCCTCCAAGGCTGCACGTTGATAAAGTGCCGTATTACCAGGCAGCGCCTCTCTCGTAAAGGGCAAACGCATCATCTTTAGCCTTCACTGTACTATTTCAGATGGTACTGTTACCTCTGCAGGTGAGAAGAAGAAAAAAAAAATAATAAACCCACTGACAAACTCTGCCAAATCAACGACTGAGGAAGCCAAAAGGGGGAGCAGTCAGTGATGGCAGCTGCCAGAAGCAGCTAGCTGCTCAGTGGTCCATGCTGTTACAGATCTCATTCAGAGGCTTCTCCTAGATCCGAATTACAGCAGCTTCGCTGAGCGGTTCGTGCTTCACACCAGCTAAACGATGTGGGTTGTAGTTTTCCTGTTCTTCACGAGATTAACGGGCTTTAAACTTGAGGCAATGTATGTTCCGGCAGGGTGCTTATACCGAAAGTACGCTGTAACTTGTACTTTGAGCAGAATTAATCCTACAGGCTGTTATGTGTTCCCTCCTTCGTCCCAGTCATGAAGATAACCCGCTTCCCTTATGACACTTGGATTAGACCTTCCTGGTGTTTGAGAAAGATAACGGAGGTCTCTTCAGGGCTGTCGCTAGAGCTCAGCAACACTAACGGTGGTCTCTCTCTCTCTATTTCGGTGCCCTTAGAAGCTTACGATTCGAGGTCAGCTGAGGCAAACTGGCAAACCCTAGCCAGTTCTCTGTTGGCATTGGCTCTAAATTGGCAACATTTATTAAAACAAAGAAACTCATGTATTTACCAAAATTGCTTTCACTTCTGTTTACTATGATTGAAAATGACTGACAATCTGGAGGAACAAGCTGCCCTGACTTAAACATTCCTGTTTAATACAATGCTGTTGGAAATACACTTGTTATGAATCTGTTCTCATAAATTGCACTTACTAATTTATGTGCTGATGTGTTTTGGAGCTTGGAAGTCATGACTGCTTCAGCACTGTTGCGTGATGGACAGAAAATAAACGCTTTGCTTTATGTTGATGGATTCTGAGAGTTGGAGCCGGACAGACAGATTTAAATCAATTTGTGATAAAGACATTGTACACCAACACATGATCTGGAATACAAATAAATATAGAAGAGAAACAATTAAGCTGGAGATATAGACACAAAGAATTCTAAAGTAGTAGGCTTTTAAGCCATCAAAAATGCAGGATTAGTCGGTTAGGGATGAATATGAATCTTTAAGGGTTGTATATGAACTCTTGGGAACCATTTCTATTCCAAATAGTTTATATCTTTTATAAAATCTATAAACTGATACAGTAAACTTCACACATGTGCGTATTGATGAGGGCACAGGGGAGTCTTCCTTCTTYAGGTAAAAGCCAGAGACAATGTGGGAAGGCTCTGAACTGGCACTTTTGGAGTGAACTTCAAAACATTGCAGAGATGGGATACTAAAAGGTAACAGCATCAAGCCTAGTCTCTGTGCTAATCCACAAACTAGCTAAGCAAACAACATGAGAAGATGACTGCACCCAAGAGAATAAGAGTTTCTTATGCCTAGATGTTTTAGTGACTTCCTTTGCTGTGGGGTTTCAGAAAGTTTGCCAAGTTTACTATAGAAATAAGTTTATAATATTAAAAAGAGAAAACAACTGTTAATAATGAATACTCGTCATCGTAAAGAACCTGGAAGTTTCTCTTTTGGTCCTATATGTTGCCTGACCTGTGGCAGCAGGGCCATATGCTAGGGAAATTTGTCAGTTCAAGATATTCGTGTTTCTGGGAATTAGTATCCCACGACACCTCGAGATAATATCCCAGTCTGCTGCAGAGTTTTCTCACCTGTGTTGTCTGTGGCTGCTTCTTCAGGAAGCCGCAAAACTGGTTGAGGAGAATCTAGTTCCGTTCACACCAACACTGAGCCTGTCTTGGGGAGCATCACCTCCCCTTGGTGCCATGCTASGAAGACATGACCTTCTCAGGCCTCACAAGTGGCTAGAGACATCAGATTTTCCAGGAGCTTGGCAACAAGACAAACAATACTGAGACTAGATTGTGGGCTGCAGAGCAATTTTTGCTTTTCACACTCATTTCCTATTCCACTGGTTACTTATGTGCTCTTGCAGCATTATTGAAGTATCCCTGAAGACTCAAAGTAGATATATTGTCCTAGAGACAAGGAAAGATAGAAATAATTCTGGCCTGCGGTATCTAGAGCTGGTGCTTAGTCCTGCAGGGAGTCCATGGACCTGGAAGCTGATACCAGTGCTGGTGTATAGTAATGTTCTCTGCATGGAAGATCTGCAAGAAGCAGAGAGATATCAGACCATCCCAGTCGGTGTGAGCCAGCTCTTGGGTCATGGAAAAAGAATTGTGCAGAGCTTAACCAAGTGATGTGATTGCCCATCCTGGGAGTCTATGAAATCTATGAAATATGGGATGGTGTGTAAAAAGGCAAATACACCATAAAGAAATATCTACTCTGAGGTCCTTCTGCAATCACTCCTAGACGAAAGAGTCGAAACTGCAAGCATTGCTGCTGCAAGGGCTYGGGGAGCACTTGTCATGCATTGGGGGCCCACAAGTGTAAGTGGATGGAGTCCGGTGAACGTGCTGGGAAATAACCTCCTGGCTGATGACTATCCATCTCCACTTCTGTCCTCACCAATTGGTCCTGTYGTAATCTGAGGGTTATACTCTGTGGGAAACCTCTTAGACAAAGTATAACCCTCAAGATGTTTTTTTGGTTAAGGAAGTTGTGACAGAGAAACAAAACATCTATGCAGAAGCCAGGACATGAGTGTGCCAACTTATTGGTTCAAGAAGCCTCTCTCACCTGGGTTGTTACATACCCAGGATCTCATGAGGACGGGAATCTAGTGCACCTCCTTTTGTGTTAATGTAGTTATTGGATGTTTGTCCTRGGTCAGCTGAATCACAACCATATGCAGGTGCTCTCATGACCATGGCATCCAGCCCAAATCAAGCTTGTGATTCTCTAGTACCATTTTTGCCGTCCTCTTTTTCACTGGTGTGCCCTCTCCAGGCTTCTCATGTTAATTTTGGACTAGCCTCTTTTTTGTCATGTGTATTGCCTAGCCATTAGTGTGGGTGAAGGATTTTTACTGACTGTAGACTGTTTCATATTCCAAGATTTCTAGCAGTTTTTCATTGAAATATCTTCTTTTAAACAGCTTACACAGATTCTACTACTGTATAGATAGCAACTAAATTAGGCCCAATTACACTGGGCCAGAATCTGGTGTCCATTACTCCTGTATAAATCTGGAGAAGGTTTGCGGATTACGCAGAATTATTCTAGGTTTAAACTGAACACACAGCCTAGTCCTCCATACTCCACCAGACAGATGTAATTACACTACATCTTTTCTACCTACCTACACATATTTACATTTAAGGATATCAGCGGAAAATAACGTCAACAAATACATTCTGTCTGATTCCTAAAAGCATGCAGTAATATAAAATATTTATTTTAGAGAGTGAGATACTTAATTGTACTCAGACACCTCTGGAATCCACTCTCATTCATTTCTGTACAAAAAGCAAACAGACAAAAGTCTAGCTGACAGCTTGCCAACACACTAATTAACTTTCAGCTGCAGAATTCTCAGTCAGACTCCGCTCACAACCTCTACACCCTGCCAGGAAGCACAGCAATGARACGCAACTTTAAAATATAGAACTATATGGAAAATAGAGGATGCCTTCATACAAAATGAGATGTTCTGCATATGAACATGGGTTGTACCTTTTTTATTATTTATTTGAGGAAGACCTATGTTTCAATTTCATGGCTTGGTAACTCAAATTTTATTAATATTCCTCTTTAATTCTTGAAATTCAAAGACCTATTTGTTGTCTATATGTGAAAGTCCCCCTTTTATTTGTTTCTGAGCCCATATCTTCCTAATGTGTACTTTGTGCAGTTGAATGCGCTACAAAAAAAATTTGTATTTTTTTTCAGACAAAGCCTCATGGTGGAGAAACTCTTATAGACCCCCTCCACTTCCAAATGCTTGTTTAAGTGACATCAGTATTATTTTGCTCTGCTTTTTACACTATGCAGAATATTCAAACTTACTGCTAGTATAGCACACGCAAAGTATTATGAAAGCATTCATGAAAAAAAGATAGATTCCAAATGTGCAATTACAAACTAAATTCATATTTGTCCTCTTCTGTCTTTAACCAAAATTAGCCCCCTCCCACCCCCACATCTGCTCTGTTTCTTGTTTTTTTCCCCCCTCCCATCTGCTCCTGCTCTCTCTTTCCTCCTCCCCCATATGCCTGAACATCACTAACCCTCCAGGGATCTCTTTTCCTCTGTTTGACTCCCTGCGTATCTCCCAGCTGGGATTTCCTCTGCTATCTGAAAACAAAATGATAAAAACAAATGTTCATGTTGACGAAAGCAACACACGTACCATTGTAAATGAATTCCTGAAAAAGTTGCCCTTTTTGTGCTCTGTTTGTAGAAAATACCTCTGACTTTTAAAGCACAATAAAACCATACATCTGAAAGTCCTCGGAGGTTTGGGATTTTCTTTACTTGATTCTGTGAAGGCATTGATTAGACAAGTGCCCTAAATGTTTCACTCAAACTGGGAAGCTTTATTCTTTTGTCTTATTGTCATGTTCATCTTTAGCAGTGCCAAGTATCAAAAGCRGCTCCTCTGTACTGGGTTAGACATCATTTTCTCTACAGCCTCTGAGAACCGAAAACACAGCTGAACTGGTTTCACTGGTAGCAGGCTGAGGCAATGATGAAGCTTTGGTTGACAGCAAGTAGCAAATATCTTTGAAAACTGGGCTTTCCACACTATCCATATAACACGGTCCCGTTGACTTCTCTGCAATTACTCTGGCATAAAAGCAGCACAACAGAATAGAGAACAGAATATTAGAGACCTAATTTTCAATTATTTCATCGTTACAGATTCTGTGCCTCTACACAGTACAATCAGTGTGGCTCACACCTCAGTTGTTATTTGGCACCCACAAAGTCAAACTGGGCAACACGTTATGGTATTTTCACGCATGCTTCCATGGAGCACATTTTAGTACCAAAATTTTAGGAAACTCTTTTATTTGTTTTCCAGCTTAAAGCAATATTTTATTTTGACCAGTTTTTCTCTGCATGCGTGCATATCCTGTAAGCCTTAGGAACCCTCATTGAGGAGTTACTGTACTGTATTGCAGGAATAAGCCTTGAAATGCCTTGCCTGGAGACCTGTCAGTTTTACTTAACAATATATATATACACACATATATTTGTATTGTTAGGGGTGTCTAGGTCTGCAGCGACTGCCTTATTTCCCAATCCAAAGTTAAATCAGTGAAAAAATTTTTCTAAAGCCTGCAGAACTGAACAAATTAACACCAAGAATACTTGAAGCAAAAATTAAAGGGCTGAGAAAATTTACCATAATCCTGRGGTCTATTTAAGGAAAACTTTGTAKCTTGTACACTAAAACTATTTTCAAGTCTCTTGACATTACCCTTCCGTGTCGCTTGCTTGGTAGTCAACTGTTTGGATAAGGTTAAATGTTGGCTGAGTTGTATGTGATAACGGCTAGGGTTATCAACTACCTTTTGGGCTAGCTAGGCTCTAAAAGCTGAGCATAGAAGGAGAAAAAATGTGTGTTTGTTGCATGTAGTCTTCTCTGGTCCACCATCTCCCTTCATCCAAGGAAAGGCCATGAGGTATGATGGTAAGTAACCTGAATGAGAAGCACTTTTCTGGGGAAAAAACAARACTACCAGGTTCATGATGACTTTGGGGAGGGCAACTGTGTGTCTTCAAAGAACATATAGTAAGTATGCAACAGGAAGGTAATATTTTTTTCGCTAAAAGGTTTACTGATTTTTATTTTTATAAAATGGAAATCATTTTCCCTGAATTATAAATAAAATCTTTCCTTAGAAATCAATCCATGAATAATGATTATTCTTCAGCTTCCATAGACTCTGCTTCTGTAACAAAGACAGGGAATACACAGYCCCTGCAGGCTTAGCAATGTTTATGTATTTTTCTTGTACTTTACAGAGCAGGATTATATAGAGGGGAAAATTTGCAACGTTTTCTACTTTTCCTACAAATTCAACTACCTGTTTTGTTATGCGGGCTTACGAGCCCTTCATGAACATCTGAGGGGACTTCTTATCTGAAAAATGATTAGGAAAGAGAGAAAAAAATCTATATTGCATATTAAATATTAAAATCACTTCTATACTATTTCATATCTTAGGAGTCTTGCAGCCATTTAAAATATTTAATCAATGTTTACAACATATCTCAGAGGTCTGTGCTTATTTTTCTCAYTTTATATATATCAATAAAATGATATGCGGATTGAATCCCATATGAAGTTTTCTATATTTCATTTAATCAAAATTGGTCTGAATGGGTAAATGATTGTACAGAAAATCTGACAGAGCAGGAAATGGGTCCCATATTACACAATTATTAGTCATATTCTTTAACATAAGACTAGTCTTACCAATAGAAGAACAGGAATTATTCTGAAGTTAAATAATAACATTATTATGAAAATTCATCAGATGAATTTTCAAAGTAGAATTCAATCTGACCTCTAAAGAGAAAATGTACTTTTAATCCCTAATTTTAGGAATTTGTCTACTTTTTTTGTGTAGGTAATGAATCTGATAATTATGTATCAGAAAAAGCATCTGCAGTTAGAAAAAAAGACATGGAAAAGAAAAAGGTGGAAAAAGAAAATATACTATTGTAAGATGTACTAAYGAAGACAACATAATATACGAATTCTTTTTTTTTTTWWWWWAACTTTTTGGCTGTTTAATTTATATTATCTGTTTTCCTTGGGAGGATCTGTAACTATCGATAATAATCTAAATACAATTCAGTGCGACTGTAAAGTTTTCTCTGTGAGGCTTCTGCTCCATATGGTTGGTACGTTTTAACTCCTACATCATTTAGACCATCCTGTTAGGATTCTAAAACCTTAGCAAGAACTACAGAAATCTTATCTTTTCATTTTCTAAATTGAGCAGGACACTCAGTATTTGGTACAGCTGAATATTAGCATCCATTTTATTATCACTATGTAATGGTAACTGTGTAGTCATTTGAAAATATTGCTCTACTTTCCAGCTATATAATGTCTAGTAGCATATATGTTGGTGCCACCTGATTTGCACTTCATGCTTTTCTAGCAAAACCTTTTATATACAATTATTAAGTGGAATTGGGGGAGGCAGGGGGGTTTAACATTTAAATCTTTTACCTTAGGCAGATTTGGGCCTTACCTGTAAATATTTCAGACACTGAATGTTAAATGTTGATTCATAGCTCTATGTCTTGTCACAAGATATCAGCCTGACACTTACAGAAAAGATCCATCAATTTTAATAAAGTGTCACCTCTCTATAGTTAAACAATTCATATAATTTTCTGTAAGAGAAAAATGTGATCATATGTTCAATAATCACTATTTTATAACCATATTTAAATGCTATAGGACTCAATTTCACACCTCATGGTGTAAGAAAGCCAAGATTTTAAACTTCTATAGCTTTGCCTGTGCAGCAGTTAAATAGGTGAGTAGAGCTCATCTACTCACATAACTTGGCACAGTTTTAYGCTGCTTACCAAGAGCAAAATAACCACAGGGGTGGAGGGCTGAGCACAGCCTCGAAATCCAGCTGGGAGCGTGGGGCTGTGSCTTTGCTCCACCACGCTGAAGGCAGCTTGTTAATACCCCTGCGAGCTGAAGTATTGCTTTTGACAATATTGTAGCTATATCTAAATGTCAGAAAACTTCAGATAAATCCAACCACATCAAAGAAATGAGGTGTCTGTTGTCTGAAGTGTGTATTGCTGGATTTAGCAATGAGACCTATCTAAAAACTTTTTTTTTTTAACTCTTGCTGTAGAGCGTATGCACAGGCAAATAAACCAATCCTTACGCTCTGCACAGCGAGCTGGGTCACAACAGGGTGGTGGTGTTTCCGCCAGCCCAGACGTCACTCCGCTGAAAGGCACCTGCTGCACGCTACAGAGGCAGTGTGGACACTAGGGGAAGACCTGCCCTTCGTGCCTTCCCGCCGCGCGGGCGCGAGGCGCTCGAGTAAGCAAGTGCGTTGACACCTGCATGGTGCAAGCGCGGCGACAAAGAGCTCAGTACAAACCTTGCRCCAGTTCTGCAACTCTTGCTGTCGCCTGTTTTTTCAAGGATGATGCTTTTGAGTAAGCTCATCATTGCCTAACAAGGAAATAGAGTTTTTTTCCCCCTAAATCTCCTTAGCTGTATATACTACAYGAGACATTCAAAATTCCAGCTTTTTTTTCAATATCCCCCCCTTAATGACAGATGTTTCACTATTTTATTGATTTACTGGAGAATCAGAAAAAATACTGTACAGTTTATGCAACTAATGGTGGTTTAACTCTATYTTTTGTTATGGACAATCAGATACACTTAGTGACTGCTTCCTTTTTGATGTGTACAGCTAGAAATTTCTGGACAAGTGAAGTTCAAGGAATCTGCTCACTGACTCTCCAGAACCCCAAAYAAGGTTTGAGTAAAGCATTCACTGTCAATTACTTGCTTACCTTTCTTCATTATGACTTTGGTTTGCTTGATTAMTACTAAGCAGACTTTCCTGGAATATGATATTTTCAGTGACTGAATCAAGAATACAAAGGTGACCTTAGCTGATGCCATCAAATTTAGGAGGCAAAATTCTTCATACTACAAATACTTCAAATTCTTAGTACTATGTCTCTTTGCAAAGATCATATAATAYATTTTATAGATAGTTTTCAGGAAAAATGCTTCAGTTCTTTCTTGTTCTCTTTTTTAATATATCAAATATATAAATCAATGCCAGCAGTCAGCAATCATAAGCAGCCCTACAACAACAAATCAATGAGCACAAGCACTAGATGAAGAAAATATCTTTTAAGAAAAAAAATCAGTTTTAACCTTTAGTACGTAATTTAACAGTAAGAATAAGAATTTAAAAAAACTATTCTTATGAAAAAAATCTTCTTAACTCTTAATTTTCTGAATCTGAGGATTAAAAGTTCCTTTTAATATTTTCAAATACTAAACACTGTCTTCTTTACATGGTTAGCTGAAAGCATGTGCTAATAAGAGTTAGAACACTTGGTGTTTTAGATTTTTATATAGGATTTGTTTGCACAACACCATTATTTCTCATATTCTAGAACATGATTCTTCTTCATATAGAAAAACAGCTGTTGCTTCTGAATTACTTAGTTTACTGTGAATTTTAAAAAAGAACTGAAGATCTGAGGAGGACATAAATGGAGCCTACAGCAGCCTAGTGGCCACCAAGCCTTTTAAACCTGAGATGTTCCAGCTCCTCCACTGACTGACTTTTTCAGGCTAGCATGGTTTGGGTTAAAGTCAATCATTTAAAAAAAAGAAAAAAAAAACTTTTCTTCTCCTTCATAAAAGATCCTTCCTTGTGTATGTATTATATAATATAAGAAGAAGATATTCAGCTGACTCTAAATCAGGATTTGAAAATATGGGTTTTATTTTTTAAGGACTTTCTTCTTGAAGATCAAATTCAAGTGCAGTCACAGCAATTTCTCAGTGTCGGTGGGCAGAAATGGAGCTGCTAGGATTTACTAAGCCACTGAAATGCTGTCTATTGCAGGTTGTCTACATTTCACGAAACAGAGAGAAAGAGAGACATCAGTCCTGAATTCTATATGTCCTTCCAAGTTCCTTATGGTTAAGCAAKGCTTAGGTAAAATCAACAATCAGGTCAAGAAAGAACAAAAGAAAAACATCATGTTTTGTTCAGCTTCCAAGACTTCATGCCCATTACTATTTATATTTTTAAAGAAATACTGAAGGATGCTGTCATTTGAGTTAGTAGCTTAATTTCTGCTTATAAATGTTAATAACATTTTTAAAAGCAATAGTAATAGCGAAGACTATTTGGTTAACAGTTGAATCAGTATGGATAATACCGAGTCCCTGTTGTACGGAGTTTTTRCATTTTGCTGCGGTTGATCCTATGGCTGGGGACACAGATGTATCAAACTGGGTGCAGAACTGGTTTGACTGCACCAGGGGAAGCAGCAACCTGCTGAGCTCAGTCAGGTGCAGGATGAGACCCTCATTAGTAAATGACTATGGGACCTGCACAGGACAAGGTGAAGGATTAGCAGCGCGAGTGTGTTGGTGTAACCGCAGTGGTTGGCCATGCTGATCAGCGTTAACCTACCCCYGCCTGTTCCCTGCTCCCGCCGTGCCTGAGCGCCCTGGGGATGGGCTCCCGGGTGGCCTGGGGCTGGCTGTGCCTCCCGCGCCTCTGCCTGGCCATCAACCCACCGAAATGTTTTGTCACTGTGCCTTCTCGGTAACCGCGCAGTGATGTGCATGTGCTTTATGCCTCAGGTATGTACCATCCAAGAGTGGGTGTTCATACTGTTCACTAAGACTGCTTGGGTTATTTAAGAAAATAATATATTCATCTTCTGCCTCTATTATTTTTCTCCCCCRATAAATTTACACAAGTGTTAACAAAGCTGCTGTCAGTTCCTGACTGATTCCATGTTTTATATGTTGTTTCCAACTTGGCATAAATCCTAAAATTGATAAAATGATGTGGTTCTCCTCTTGGTAATTAAAGCAAGATGATTATTCTACAATAATAATCCTCTTAAATAGTCAGGCGTATAAACAATGGAAAGATAATTCTTTGCTCAGAAATGTAATATATTGGTAAATAAAAAAAAAATAGATTACTTTTGAGTTGATAAACAGGTAATCCTGTTTGTTTCAGTCAGAATAATGAATCTCCATTTGGGTAACAAATGAGCATTTGGTTTGTGACCCTGAAGATATAAAGTAGAATTCAGACAGTCCATACGTTTAAAAATGACTCTYTTATCAACTTGCTGATTCTGAGCCTAAAGCGTACATCATAGCTAAGGATAACAATCTATTTCATCCTTCTGACTTCATTTATTCTGATAACTACTAAACAAATAAAGATGTAAAGGATATTTTTATCTACAATAAATTCTTATTTTTTAAAAAAATCTAAAACTTAGTCTAAGCTGGCTGTGGCGTAACTTTTACACAGATCATGGGCATTCTTGCAAATGTTTGTTTGATGCTTGCTTTTTATCTTAGAGCAGAGTAGGTTCCTTAACACAAGCCAAACTACCGCTAGCACAACAGCGCTCAGCCTTAGGCATGAAYGCTTCCCGGAGGTAAGCAGCTCAACGGGGAGGGAGCAGGGGCTGAGCAGCTCTTACGGCATGTGATGCGGATGAGGGCAGTTTGGTGCCCAGTGGCAACTGGGAGGAGACAACAGGGGCTTAGCCCCCATCACACTGCATCTCACTGCTGAGCTCAGCAATATCTGTGACCTRGCTAGGAATACTAAGGCCAATCATTCTGGGTKCATTCAGGTACTGTAAGATTAAGAAAAAAATGGACCTCTACTATACRAGACAAGTATAAATGGCTTTTCCACCTCCCCTTCTTCCACACGGGGCTTAGAGTTTCCATACATCTACTTTTCTCAGAAAGGTTTGGGTTTTGCCTCCAAGAATTTGTTGACGTCTTGTTATCTTTCTTTGGAGATCTTGGACATCTGGCAGCCTGATCAAAGCCAGACTGCTTTATGTCTGGAAATTTCCAAGTTGTATATGATGTGCAGTGCAGATCAGTTGTATGACTCACATGTAGCAAGTCCAACCCCTCCTCGGTGGTGTATAARCAGAAAGCCTAATACATCCCATTGATCTGGTGATCATGTGTGCAACCCAGCAGGGATAACAGGACCTATATTCTTTAAGTGTGGTTGATGTTTTGGATTTTGAGATTTTAAATGTGATAATAAACTATTTTAATATCCATTATATTATTCTGACAAAGCAAATRGAAATATAAAGGAATTTGATAATGTAGTATATAAATAAGCTTCTCTTCATATTCATGTTGATACAGATTGGAGCAAAATTTGTCCCCAAATCTTGGCTTCCTAYGTAAGCAGGATCGAACAAACTAAGAAGAAAAACAGAACTGATGGGTAACAGGCAAGTGTTTGTTAGCAGWGCCAGTGGTACTATAATTGCTAACACTACTGAGAAATAGGTGAAAAATCAATTCTCACTGAAACTAATGTAGCAGTGAGCTCTACTATGAAACTAAAGAGAGGAAACAGCTTTAGTTGAACATTGTCTTTTTAGGCTCCAACATTTTCCCCCTTCAAAGTAAATAAGTATAAATCACTGCTATATTTTTGAAACTCTTTTCTGAAAAGAGAAAAACAGTACAGCAGGAGGGAGCCAAAACAGTCACCTGGAAATCCCAAGTTACATATTTGTCATTTTTTGTATAAAATTCTTCCTGCTTTGTTGCTATATCACAGATTACTGATTTTGAAGCAAATGAACATGTTTGTCCTATYCATTCTCAGATGAAATCGCACTCAGTTTTATTCATACCACTCTAGAATATGCTGGGCTTTATGCCTACATTATTCAAGGAAGCATGTTSAAGTTTACACCTACTATACAAAGCAAGTGGAGTTCGACTCTGGCAAAGCTCCCAAGCTAGTCTCTTGTATGCTGGGAAGACATTATTATAATTCCTCGTTGTCTCTTCCCTACTCTGGTAATGGAGGATTCCCTGATAGTATGTGTGTGTTTTGAATGTAGAAATGGACATAACTGTCTCTCAACAGGACTTATTTAATCTGATTTCTGATGCTATTATCACTGACAGCTTTTAGGGAAGCAGCTGTAGTTTTGATTTATGTCCTCAAAGAATTTATACTGTCAAGCAACACTCCCAAATGTGTCGGGACACATAAACCCTTCTCAAAAGGGGTCCCCTTATGCAGTATAAAATGATAGACTCAACGAATTACAAGTGTTTGACACATTTCTGATTTAAAACAATGTGTGACCCTTTGGGTTCTTGACTGGAGTTTGTCTATTCTGATCAGTCTTGATTCAAAAAACCCTTAAAGACAATGCTAAGAGTAGTAAGTAGGGRCAACTTTGCAGGTGAACCTCTCAGGGAGCAATTAGACTGATCATTTTTATATGAGTAATCCAGTYCTGTATCTAGATAGCATATACAGGGTTTAAGTGTTTCTATTAAGGTTTATGCTATATGCATTAGACTTAGCAAGTACTACTTATATTTTTAAGTATGTAAATTTGAAGATGGCATTGAAAATTCAATGCATCAATGACAGCTCTTAAATCATAAAAAAATTTGAAACTATAACATGCTGTATCACTTGCATTTCCCTCTGCCCTCTTTTCACACATCTYTTGAACCAGACTAACCATAAACTTTGTATAGTAGTGTGACTTACGGGTCAGTGATAGGACTTTTATGGGGAAAATAAKGTATTTTCAAGGCCTTCTAAGAGCAAGGTGTAACTATTATGGTGCAATCAATCAAAACTGAATTTGTGTGAAGACCTACTCTACGGATTTTTATTGTGCAGAGGTTACTAGTCACTGTGCTTACAAGAGGATCATGTTAAGGTCTTTAAGAATATCAAACTCCAGATAGGTTCCCTTATTGCAGATTTATCCTTCCTGATGGAAAAAAAAAAAAGATACATAAACAAGACTAAGTGGCTTTGTTCAATTGATCCAGAATTGAATAGGAAGAATTTGCAAAATTATTTCATTATCTTTCAAGTAAAGGATTGTTCAGAGACCTATTGGTCACATATCTGATCTCACTTACACTAGCTTACAGCTGAAATTGATTGAATTACTCTGGATTTATGCGAGTGTAACTGGGAGTATATTTGGTAGAAGTATGCATAGCTGTCCAGGTTCTAGGAACTCGAGGCTAGCCTAGCTTTAACTGCTTTTTCTTGCAGCAGCCTTGAAGAAATCACATCTCCATGCCTCAAGGTTTCTTTCCTTTTTTTTTTTCCTTCAGAATAAGAAAATTAATATCTGAAAGAGGTGATCATTAAAAACAGTATTTGAACAAAATTCAAGGCTAGTGGAGGTAAACCAGATCATTACTTTCCATAAGTTTTTGACCCCAAATTTTTTGGACACATCCATGTCCTCATTTTATTCTGTCTATCACCGTATTAAATCCAAGACATTGACTTGCAGAGCTGGAAATGGTGGAGTACTGGATGTGGTTCCCAGATGAACCCAAGTACTTAACAGAGGGATGTACTTCTAGTCCTTAGAAGTGCACTTATCCTAACCTTTGCTGAGTACAGTGCATCTTTTCTTTGCTTAAATGTCTCAGTGTTAGTATCAACGATGAGATGGTCCAYCTTTTGGATAATCAAGATTTCTGTTATCTGAACAAATTTACAGTGTGGTTATTAGATATGGGAACTCTGATTCTTTTTAGGATAACAAGATATTCCATTTTTTAGGACATTGTATTGAATTTGGTATGCTATAATAAAGGTCATCTAGGATATGTTCATACATCAAGGCAGTACTATAAAAATTATGACTGCTTTAATTAAAATATTCTTGTCCAATTAAGACTTTTTTTTCCTCATCTCTAGGAAATAAATATCAGGTCTGCCCTAGACATGTGTTCTGACTTGCTTGCACACACTTATTTCTGGTTGTCTCTGTGCTATCCAGGACTGCTGTCTTCTTTCATATCTTCTTTTGTTTTGAATATGTCTCTGTAAAAAACTGCCTATAGTTTCACTTGCATTATCAGATCACAGCTGGAATGACAGTAAAATACACACGCTCAAAGTAAGAGGAGATTTTTCCTGGAAGAAATTATTTTTTCTGGATGAATGCTTCAGCAGGCTTCCCAGTGGTGTCTCCTTAGGCAGCTATTGCCTGCCAGTACTGCAGAAGCTGTCAAGAGCTATTGGAAGGTATTGCAGGTTTCTTTGTCTTCACCTTTTTCAGATCCTAAATAGGAGAAGACTCCTCTTCAAAGCTCAAACAACAGTTCCCATCACATATTTCTTAATTTCAGTACTTAGAAAAACTAAATTCTTCTGATTCCCCCCCCCACCTTGAAAACTGGACTGACGCTTAATGACAGTTGCTAGAAGATATAGCATAATTGTATCACTTATTCCCACTGACATCTACTTTGTGAGGTTRATGCGCCTCATAAAATAAATGTAATAAAGCTACAGAGGAAGCAGTACAGAAACTCAGACTTCTAGTCCAGCAGCCACTTTGTTTCTAAGAGGTGCTTATAGAGATTGTGCTTCCAGTGGATTAATATGAGAAAATGAGATGGCTTCTGCCAGTTACATCAGTGTCATCATTATCATTACTACAAAGCCAATGGATAATGAATAAGAGAAGGTATCTTGTGRGTGGTAATTAACTCCACAAATATTTAGCCAAGTTCTTCATGCACCTCTTTCAGCTCAGAGGTCATAGATTTACATGTATGTTTTGTGCCTGCACACATGTGGGAGCCCAAAATGTGTCTCTAAGAGCAAATATTGAAGATGATTCCATTAGCAAATAGCATGGACTAATAGGATCAGGTCTACAGAGAAAACTGCTAATGTGGGCATTTACACTCTATATGTTTTGCTTKCTTTCTGCTTTGGACAACCTCTATGCTCCTTGGGGATGTTCCKGTAGTGCATTTTCTGTTTTAGTTCGCGCTTGGAGAAATCCAGTTCATGTGCTTTGAAAACAGCTTCAGAAGAGAAACCAAAGCACAGTTAGTAAGGACACCTGCGAGGATTGCATCAGAAGCTGACTCCTCATGTGTGCTAACATGCTAATGAAAAGGTACCCTTTGCGTCTGCAGAACAAATATTAGGAGGCATATATTGCCTCTTGCATTTTCCAATGCTTTGAWTTATCAGTGTCTGAGGCGCAAAATGCATAGCCCTCACAGTGAAGGGTTCAGTGAAACTCTTATTTTTCGACCCATTTCAATTCTTAGTGCTGTATAGTGCTGTATTAAATTAAGTGTGTGATTCTCATAATCTTTAATGTGTCAGGTAGTAATTCTATTTATCAGGAGTATTTGTGTGAATGGAATCTGATTCCTTCCAGGTTTGTGGAAATCAAGTCTAAAACAGAAGAACCAACACAATCCCTGAGAATGATTCCTAAAAAATGAGGAAAATCTTGGGAGATGTAAGCAGCCACAATACAGCTTATGGAACTAGCTTTACCAAGCAGAGTTGATCAAAGTAGTCATTAGACCAAAAATGAGAAGATAGAATACCTATTTAAATATAACTAGCATAATACTATGGATATGTTACCAAAAGGTCTCAGAAGAGCAGCTGGGGGATGCTTGTGGGGAGCATATGTATGAGCTTGAAGAAGCATATGTATGAAGTGAATTTTATTACGGAACAGATGTCAAATATGTTGAACTGTGATACAATGTAGATCATTTTATTGGCTTCCTTGTAAGAGACAATTTTAAAAGAGTACTGACTAATCTCTTCTTTCTTGTAGATCATCAAGGGAAGGAGATAAGTCAGTGACCAACTTCTTGAAGGCATGAAGAACTCCTTCGAGGTGAACAAGGCCAAGAGAAAAAGGCCACTTTCCTTAAGGCAAGGTAACAAGAAGTTGGAGGGGGTATCCAACAGTGGGTTTGGGGGATTTTTTTTAAGCACTTGACAAAGGGRCCCTTGACATTTCTTTCTTTCCTTTCTGAGGCCCTGCCTCCCAGAGGGGAAAGAAAGGATGAAAAAGCTCATAGGAAATGTAAGTGATCTTTATTGACCTGTGACTTTTGTGTAACCATGGCCTCTGGCATGTGACTCAATGTGCATTTCTTGTCAAAACAGGTAAGGGAATTGTGCACTGCCCTGAAGGAATGTACAGCGTGTGTGTACAGTGCTGAAAGGCAAGAGATTGATGTGAGGGTTGAGGTGAGAAGAGGAGGATACATGAAAACGTGAGAGGGGAAGGAGCACTGTGAAATGAATTACTCTTTGTTTCCTCAATGCTGATAGAGGATTCCCAGGGCTCCTTCCTGCTACTAACTCGATGTTACTCCTCTCTTCTCCTTCAAAATTTCATATTTGTTTTTATTCAGGAGCTACATAGGTATACAGTTTTATTTTACTAGATTTGATAAGATTTCTTTAGATTTAGAAAAAAAAAATTCAATCTAATATTTCCACAATTGTATGCAGTATCAACGCAATGTATGCAATATACATGCATGTCCTGTCAGGAAAGAATTGATAGGCAGCATAGGATTAATTAGCCTTACTTGTGATGGTTAAAACAATTTATAACACTGAGAAAAATGGAAAAAATGGTGTCCGGCAAAGCTAGTATGGTTTAGAAGGGAAATGCAGGCTTTGAATTCTTCCTGAAGACTACATCAGGAGCAGAGGAGTCCATCCAGGAGCTTAGGAGTTGAATCCAGCAGCTGAGGTCCTCATCAAACATCCCTGTGGAGATGCACAGCCTGAAAAGGAACAGTGAGGTTCATGCTGAAAATTTATAAGACTGTAACTTAGCGGGCTAGCAGTACGTAGGACTTACTAGCAAGAAAGCAGAGTCCCTGCTGTGATCTGCCAGAACCACTGATATCCAGAGAATGCATTGATAAAGTGCATCCCACCCACAGCTAAAAAGGAGAGGAAAAATGCGGTGTTTCCAAGACATCAAATACAAGTAGTATGGATTTTGATTTGTTCTTTCTGAAGCCCTCTGACTCGTAGGAAAAACAAAATAGGTGAGGTGCAACAGAAATCTACTTAAAAGAAAGCCTAAAACCAAATTGACATTCTGCAAGAGGTGTAAGTACCTTCCTCCAGTCTGTGGGGTCAATATGCATGCCACGTTTCAGATTTTTGCTTTGCTGGTGGCCTGAGTCCCTTAAGAATGAATTTCTAGATAGCAAAAACRAATACAATTGAAACATTTGGCATTTTTTAAAAGAAGAAAATCTGGGCTCTCTGGTCTACAAAGTTTCATTGAAACTGGGATTAGTTTAAACAGAGGAACATTCAAGGAACAGTTTCTCAGATGGGAGATGCTGGGAAATGAGTGATCTGTCAGCACCTTTCACATGCTTGGACTAACTCAGAATGCTTCTTGGACGTGCTATCTGAGAGTCAAAATCTTGAGTAAAGAAGTTCGAGTTAGCATTAGTACGCAAAATGTTAGACTAGATCGAGTCCGGTTTTGAGGAGATGACCTCAAAAAAACTGAAATGAGAAATGATTCACTGGACAGAACCTGAATGATCTAAGGCATTTTGAGGAAGCTCTCATAAGAAGGTAACAAAGTTCTGTGCCATAAAGCCTGCTGAATTTGTGTGAAAAGTGAGTTGGGCTCTTTTAGTACAAGATTGAAAGAATGAAGCAAGAATGCTTGATACAGGATTTTTTTTTTTTTTTTTGACTATGTGCTTACTATACTATTATTATTTTTGAACACTGGCCAGAGTCAATCATATGTTTGTGGAAGCCCTTGAAGAAGTCGAGTCTTCCTAGGACCACTGGACCAGGATTGCCTACAGAGCATTGTGTGCATGTGAAATACCTGATGGACAAGCTTGAACAAAAGAAAAACTATTAATTAGAGTAAGTCTAAGCAATGTATATCCTTTTGCTTTTTCCCTGTGCATTGTAGGTGTTTTCACGAGGCAAGTAATCCTTCCAAATTGCATAAATTATAGTTTGCACTTTTTTTTTTCTTATATTTTGAATACCTGAGTTATGGTGTACCTTTTTGGTTTGGGGAAAGAAGAAGAAGAAAGATTCAAAGGAGGATTTAGGAAATATAAAATGAAGCATGTGAATAATATTAACATGAAAGAGTTTTATAGACCTTTTGACCTCTTTGAATGAGTCCTCTGCACACTACTTTCTAAGATTAGTTGACATATTTACAGACCTTGTCAAAGAGAAAAAGAAAGGATGAAAGGGGTGGTACGTGGAAGACAGCTCACCGGTCCCTATTGTAAAAATATCATCCAGTCTCTGTTTGGTTTCTTTTTCTGGTCTCACTTCATAGAAATATTTCAGAAAAAAAGACAATTTCTCCTTGTGTTTCAAGCTGACTCCTGATCCCTCACATCAGATTTACCTAACTGTTTCATCCTGGGAGCAGGGAGATCAGACCTGAGAGTTCGTGTCAGTGTCAGCAGTCTCTCTGCCAGATACGCCTAAGGGGCAAACAACAAAGTGTTTGCAAGTTTGGAGGGGTTTGTTCTCCACATCTCAAAAATATCCGCTCCTGAGCAGCTGACAGTAGCARCTATACTAAAGTGTCCCACAGAACGATCAATCTGAATTGTAAAATATCCCATGAAACAGCTTCGCTCCCACTGGTATTGCCCTTAGCCCCAGAATTCAAACCTAATTTGAGGAACGCTTTGAGGAATGAAAATTCAAAGGAGATTTCAGTGCAAATATATTTGAGACTGGTTTATAAATCACAAATGGTTTTCGCTGTCCGGTYGCTGTGCCTTGCGGACGTCACCCTGCCCTCGGAGCCAGGAACTCTGTCTTCAGTGCCTGCGTGCCTGCTAGGTGCCTGAAAATGAGTAGGATGGAGGTGGAGAGCTGAACAGAAAACCATGAAAAAGAAGTAATAGGAAATGTTAAAAATAGCTGAGGTTCAAGCCTGGCCCCTCTGAGCCTGTGGTCCCCTTTCCTCTGGTTGGGATTTGAAACTGATGGACATAAAAATAAATAAATAAATAAATAAATAAACCACAATGAATATTTAGGGATGATGCTTCATTTTACAAAATTAGAAGGGACTTTTTGCCCATCCCAAGCAGCGGTTTTTTATTCCTGATTTGAAACTGGGATTTGATGGTACATTTTCCACTTCTCAGGAAAGTGACCTAAGTACTGGCTTACTGGGAATTCTGTCTCTCAGAATTTCTCTCCTATTAAAACTGTTCCACTTTGTGTAAACAATTAAATATTAATTAAGCTAGGGGGAAAAAGAAGGGAGGAGAGATTGACTCTATAGCCTGGTGGTTAGGGTAATCATGTGGGAAAGTCAGATTCACGTCCCTCTTCAATTAATTATTTATATCAAATGGAATAGTGTCAGCTGGAGGGAGTGAAAGATTTACTTCAGACAATGCTATAGCCTAATGGTTACAGCAGGCTCCCAGGAGGGTGACAAACTGGACTTAAATCCCTTCATCAGGTTTGAGCCAGGGAAAGGAACTCAGGTCCATAGAAACCTACCTATTCTCATTTCTATTAAGCTATTGGAAAAGAGGAGCTTTATTTTTCTTTCCTTTTATATATATATATATATACACATATATAAATAAAATATAAATATTACATCTATATAAATAAATATTTAAAGCTGTTTTGGGGAGAGGGTTGTTACTAGCTTAACATAACGAGGAGAATACATGTTTTCTAATGCAGCTATGGTCTAGGAGGAGTTTAGTGCTTATGTGGTAGTTTGACCAGTATTTTGGAGGTACAGGAACTGCGTAAATGCAGAGAAAAGACTAAATATGCTCAAGGTTAGCTAGTAATAGTTTGGTAGGCAGGTAGTTTGTAAAGCAGTGCTTTATAGCACTATATATATATAGCACTATAGCTATCCTTGGTTGCATACATGATATTGGCAGAAGTGTAAAACTGTAGGGAACATAACTGTTGCAAATTTGTGTAATTGGGGAATTCAAATGCTTCCAGATGAGGTGAGGCAAAAAAGGCTTACAAAGATCTGCATTTTGGCCTTAGTCACTAAAATGGCTGTAATTCTTTTAATCCCTTTGTGAATATAGGATCTGAAAAGGTTTTAAGTTCCTTCTCATTCTGAACAACCTATTTAGTCTTGTATCAAAGCTAYCGAGATCTGCACACATTTGGAAAGTGTTGTCTGAAAGTAGTGCTGGCTGAAGTACTTCTGAAAGTATTCTGTGAGGACATTTTCTTGTGCTTATATTAATCTAACAATACATTTTTTAATCAAGTAAAATTATTGCATGACAGGTGCTGCTTCTTAGGAACTAGTCTGCATTTTAATTTTTGTCTGAGAAAAAAATACTGTATGTCCCTAAGAAGTGATGACTCTTTACTTCCATAGAAGTGCTCCCACCATCCACTTCCTAAAAACTGTCTGCTTCCTTTTGAAGAGGTCACTACCTTTTTCTATTTCTTATCACATGAGATTGAATTATAGGGTCACCTAGTATTGTTAGAGTAATTCATAATGGCAAGCATTTGGGACCTTTGCTCATGTGGCAACTATTCTATTTATTTATTATTTTTACAGAAAAATATGACATGATAATTTTTATGCATCAAGTATTCTGAGAAAAATAACTGTAAGCTGTACTGACACTCAGACCCTTCAGGAAATARGTGTCCTTGAGACAAGCAGCCACTCCTCTGCCCTCCAAAATACTCTGCAGGCTCATTCATTCACTATCCCTAACTCCATTCACACTATTTCATGTTTATGTAATCTCAGTAACCTGTAAGGGAACTAACAGACCTAGCAAGTTTTCGTTATACTCCAGACTTTTTTTTTAATTTTTTTAAACCAGTATTAAAAATTGACTAGCTTTTCCAGCTAGTCAGCTGGAATTTTCCAGCTTTAACTAGCAACTTTCAGCTTTAACTATGGTGTCTCATTCTGAAGATTAAAGTCATAAGGAGAACAATAAAGTGCACTACTACCATAGCCAAGATTRTTATAACACCACTAAATATCACAGTATAAATCTGCTTTGCTGWCATTTTAAGATGATAATCTTAATACTCCATCTCAGATACTACATTTTCGCTTCACATCTGTTTGTAGTGAAGCAGATATATCCTGGTTATATACCATAGTAGGGAATGTCTTCAAAATACAGGTCAGCAGAATAGGCCAAGTTTTGCTTATGTGGTTTAGATTTGCAATGGGTTAATTTTCACACTTGCTTTAAAAAAAAAAAGAGGGGGAGAGCAAGTTACAGTTCTGAAGAAGTATTTGAAGATGTTTTGCTCTAAGATGGGGAGAGGTGACTGCAGATTGTCTTTTGTCAAGTCTTCAACCTGATGCAAACAGAACTGGAACACAGAATTAAAAGGAAATTAAAGGAGATTGCCCTGGCAGGAGAGATATCTTTGAAAGAGTATATTACAAGTACAGCAGATGCAGGCAAGGCTGTTGGAGTTCCCCCAGCATGGAATAGGGAATTTCGAGAATAAAAGAAACGTCAATGCTACTTGWTGTTCATTGAAAATCAGAATAGTGCTGTTCGGAAGCTAATGTCCAAAGACAGTGAAGGTTGTGCCTTGGACTTCATCAGAAAGAGTCTAGCTTGATCTTCAAATAAGATAAAGTAACATTAGGTTACTTTTCTGAATTTACTGAAGTTGTAAATTATACTATATGTTTGAATTAAAAACAAACTAGAAACAGTAAGTTCTTGATGAACACAAACCAAACAAAAAAGAAAGTTAATTGATGCTTTTAGGCAATCATTAGGGTAGCTGGGATACAGATCATTGGGTATCTTATCCAGAAAGACGTTGGAGATACCGTTCCTGTACTAACCTAGGATTTTAAAACTAAGGGCTAAACTAGGGAACTGAAGAGATTCTTCTCTCACCAAAGAAGAAATGTATATTGAATGTCAAACACCTGTATATCAAAAGCTCTTAGAACATTGTCTTCAGAGGGAAGAAATGAACTGCTGACATTAGTACTGTAAGCGTACAAGCTCACAATTCTTGCCTAAGTAAAACATTATATTCTGCTTTGTAATTCTATGGCACTTCCCACCCATTTTTTTTCAGAATGCTTTTTAAACGTTAATGGTAGAAAAAGACAGGCAAGTAGATAAACTAAAATTAGATATGTTCAGTTTCTCTAGTTTTCCAAAATCCACTAGAAAATGGGTAACAGAGAAACTAGAGAGCAGAAATTCTCAAATGGCATATATTCTGTCAACACAGGGAATGAAAAATGTCAGATATTGTTCACCCCCTTGGCTAATGCAAAGAGTGTGTATTCTGGAGACCAGCTAATGGCCTGATCCAAAGTGCATTCAAATCAGTCAGTCTTCAAATTTCCTTGCATGTGCTTTGGATCAGGCAGTAACAACTGTACCGTTGTTTTGCAGTAAATCTTCTAGTGTAAGATCAACAGATCATTCATTTTTTTTCAGAGCAAGCAGGAAGCAATATTCTTTTAGGATATTCTATTTCGTATTTTTTCCCCATATAGGAGTGGACTTCTCCTCTAAGATTTCACAATATCAGACCCAAGCTATCAGCAAAGTTTGTAGAAAGAGAATATTATATGAAATAGAATATGCATTTTCTGCACCATAATTTTCAAAATAATGAATATTTAATCCTCAGACAAATAAATAACCCCTGTGTATCATTATTGACCTTTTCTACAGCCAGTATATGAAAGCTAATAGAATCACTGTCAGTATGCTAGTGACTTCCTACCTAGCAGAAAGGTTTCATGGAGAATGCAGAAATAACAGTCAGATGATGTAGAACAGAACATGGAGAACACAGAATAAGTCACTAACATAGAACTAATGTAGAACGTGTACAGGTCATGTAAAAGGGATGGGCATCTCACTGTATAGTGCCCCTCTTTTCCTTATATTTGTGATGAAATCTACGGCATCATGATCTGTTCTTACAGCAATGATTCGGAATAAATGGCTCTGATGCACAACTGGGCAATGATTCAAGTACCTAAGTGTGYGCTGTGTCCCACTGAAGCCAATTCTTGCTGAGTTTCCAGGAGAAAAGTGAGGGAGGATATATAAGACAAGAAGCTTTATTTCAAAAGCAAGGAACTGTGGTAATTTGCAGAAGTAATAAAAGAGAAAATATGAYCATCTGAAAGGTAAATGGGTTTAAGAGCATAATGCTCAAGTATACTTACAGCTTGACCCTGCAGGGTGCTGAGGAAAGGGCTATCAGACCCTCCKAGAGCATCCTTGAATTTCCAAATGTCTATATTCCTGGCTACACCTGCGATTCCATCTCTGCCTTGCAAAGCTCAATTTACTCACAGTAAGATTCACTATTTCACAGTTCATGGTGTTCTCTATTGTGAAAAACATGAGTTTACTCCGAAATTCATAGCTGTGCTTTATAAGATGTGATTTTGTACAAACGGAAGTCATTTGGTATTTTGTGTTCAGCAATTGTCCTGGATCCATATAACTGTATGTACATATTAAGTGTACTTAGTTCAACGAGTCTTTCACAACCAGTCCTCGGTAATGTATGAGTCAGCAGTAATTAATACTTTTGGAACTGAGAGAGAGTAACAAAAAAATGATGTACATGTACTGACTTGTAATAGGAGATTTATTGAGACTGTGGTGAAACAGTGAAAAGAAAAGTGAAAAATCAATTAAGTTATTTTAGAAGTAAAGATTTTTTTCAAGGTTATTAAGATACATGTAAGCAATCTAATTCCTGTTAATAGTGTGTTTTAACAAAATATAGTGCTGTGTTTATGGTTCCAGTCATTGAAATGTAAGCTGGTGTCCAAAAATTTTGCTGAATTTAGATGCCCAGTTCCAAAAACCAACTTTTTAAATTCATTTTGAACTATTGTCTTATTGTTGGAATACAAATATAGAGATAAAAATCAGCTCTCARCCCTCATGACCCCTCTTGCTGGCCCGCATACTGAGGCAGCCAGGAAATCCCTGCTTCCTCGTCTATGCCTGGCTTTCCACACTGGGGAAGAATCGGCTCTCTTGAGTCATCTCCATTGCATCTCTGGTCATACAAAGTACCTACAGCAACAGTACAAACTACTTATGTCTTGAATATTGTAGTCTGTATTTTCAGGGAGATATACCTAATATGTATATTATGCCCTTGTAAAAATCCTGTGCCTTCTCACTGTAGCGAGGGGGGAAAAGGCAATGGACACACACACATATATATATATATGTGTGTGTGTGTGTATGTATATATGTATGTGTATATATATTTATATATATGTATGTATATATAGGTTTTCTGAGCAAAAATATTGCCAGGTATTCAGTRCCAGACCTCTGGTGCTCTCAGAGAGAAAATTAGAATATGTGTTATCACTTGCCCTAGCAGTCAGAACAAAATACTTTCTAACACTATCAAAATATTGAAAAATGAAATTATAGCCATGATGTCGAATGCTAGAGTCATCCAAGGGTGGGGTGGAGGGTGTCAGACCTCTAAGTATTCTTGAGGTAGCTTGTTTCAAAGAGAGCCCCTTAAAGCTAAATGCAGAGAAGATGTAATGTCTGTAATAATCAAATAGCTACYCTCTCTTTTAAATCCATAAATTTATCATTATTATTTTTTTTTGTTTCCATGTCTGTCTTAGGTGAATCTCAGTTACAGGGAAAGAGGGGAAGAAAGGAAAAGACAGACTTAGAGAGCACTATTATAAGCCAGTATAGCTCTGTGCTCCTGTTTTCTAGGCACTTAAAATCTGTAAAGAATTTGCTGGTGAGATCAATGTGGAACCTAAACATAGCAAAGATCAACTTGACTCAGACATTGATTTGACATAAACCTTAGCTTTTGACATTCCTTTTTCATGATCTGTCTGCTTTTAAAAATTTTACACTTCAATACTGCTTAAACTTTGGTTAGAAGTTTCTTTTTTAAAGCTGTACGTGTTACCCTCCATCCTGTAATAGTTGATGTATCACCTTACTTGAGTGCCTGTGCTTCTATTTATTTGCATGTGTTGTGTGTATTAGCAGAATAATCTCTCTGTCAGAGAAATTTAAGAGCTTTAATACAGGAAATATATTTGTTTGTCTATTTTTATGGCAATTTTAATTTGCTTTCAGAATGATAGGTCATTGAAAGACATGTTGATTCCTTATTGAAATAATAACATAAAAATTAATTAGCTGGATACACAATGTGCAGAAAGAATTGAAAACATGAGAGAGTAGTGGCCAGGCAGTGGAAATGTGGGGTTAGGAACTCAGGGCAAACTAGTGCTCGGAAAAATGGACTCATCTTCTGCAACCCTCTTGGTCAATACATGATATGGGCACAGCACTTAAGAAAAGAGTGGCAAAGAGCTTCTCTCAGCTGGTGTTAGCATACCTTATTTGTTTTCTGCTAATAAAGTGCTGTTAATGAGCACAAAGCAATGACTAGATCTTACGTAGCTGCACAGCTGCCTCAGATGTTGCATCGGCAGTGATGGATGATGGATAGTGAGCTGGAGGAAGGAGAGTTTTATCTCACGCGTACAGAGGGCCGTGTTGTAAACGAGACCATCTCGACCAGCACTGCAGACACGGATGGTAGCTGTGCCATTAAACTTAGTCGCTCCCACCCTTTTCTCTTTTATATTTTACCTCTGTATGATTTCTGTGGCTATTTCTACAATATTAAATGGAGTGGCAGAGCAGGAGCAGCTCTTTGGAAAGAGGCAGTTGATGTCCATGACCTGATATCACCACTAGGCATCTTTCAGGAGGTTCACTTTGGATCAGCCATTGCTTTAGTCTGCTCTTTGGACTGACGTTCATTAGCAGTTGGCATATAATAGCTGAGCCTTCATGCCACATCTTCCCATCTGTCCTCACCAAAAAGGGATGCAGCCCATGTACTCCAAGGCTGCTCTCCTGCTTGATGGGGGAACCAAATCCTCTTCCTCGCTCTCCTTCATTGGAGGAGGAATGCTGTGGCACCCTCAAGCCCTTTGGTGCCGATAGGAGGAAGCAGCCTTCTCTCTTGTCTTCTCTCCAGACACCGTGGTCTCAGTTTAAGTACCTTTTCTGGTCTACTCCTAGTCTGCTCATCTTTGCATTAGTCATTTTCTTCTCATCAGTAAAGTCCATTGGGAAGCAGTACAGTTTTAAAAACCTAGAGCTAAGGCTGCCAGTTTTGATTTTCAAAGCACCTGGTAAACTGTAGCATCTTCCAATATCTTCAGACCTAGCGAATAGGTAGACAGATGTGTATCCAGGAGGTCCACATCTTCCATTTCCCACACATGTCCTACTTCTGTTCTTTGCAAGCCAACAGAATGATTCTTTCCTTGACTGCATAAAATATGGATCTCTTAACAGACAAAGCATCTCAAAATCTCTGTTCTAGTTTGTCCTGTTTGTAGGCATTTACTAGTAAACCTAATTTTGTTTATATCTATTCTACAATAACTTTGTTGAAATTTGCTACTTTATGTAAAATAACGCCAAGATCTCTTTTCAAATCCTTGGGTGATGCAAAGCAGTATCTAAATACTAAGAATGATTTAGTGCGGGGGAAAAAAGAAATTTTCTACTATAATAAATATACATATAATCTTTTAAATAGCAGTAGATGAGGTGAATAATATAAGAAGTTTCTTTAATGTAATGCTTTTTCAATATCATAAGCTATCAGAATCAATTCTGATCTGATAGGAGCAATGGTACTGGAATGTGGGAGTTTTCCTAATTTAAAAACCTGAGGTCAAGTTTCTCTCACAAGGCATATGCAATGGTAGGCATATTTACATTTCTCATTGAAGTGAACAGAAGTGATTCAGAAATTAAAAATTAAAATGCTAATGCTGTTGTCAATGACTTAACATTTATTTCAGATATAAATAAGAAACTTTCAGACTACATGAACAAAGTATTCCCACTATGCTTAGGAGGAAAGATCACTTCTATTGCTATACAACATCAGCTTTTTGAAAAGAAATGCAAGACAATAGCTGATCATCATCATTAACTGGTTCACTGAAGCATGATGTTTCAGCTACCTGATAACAATAAAGCATAGAAAGAAAAGGAAAAAAATATATTCTTATATTCAAATTGTTTCTTTCTTGGTTTAAAATTACACCACAGTCAGAATTTCTGAATTCTGTCTGTTTCTGGAATCCCTTGCAAATTTTCCCACTAGGAAAAAAGAATTTCCCAAAGGGCAGGGTCTTTATTCCCTCCTGTCTGCAAATCTTGTGACATCTACGGTACACAATACCTGAGCAGCTTCTCCAAAGATATGTTTTTGATGTTACACATCACTGTCATAGCTAGCATGGTTGTGATCATATAGAAAACTGGAAAATAGTTTTAGAATTCATTGTATAAATCGTGATTGTAAAGCTGCTTTGCAGTGCACTGGCTTCAAATTTCATATTTATCGTTAGTCAAATAATTTCCTTAAATTGCAAGCAACACTTGAATGTGATGGTTTACCTCTCTTCATATGAATTTACAGCTGAGTTATCGAACTATTTAAAGTATTGGAGTTCTACTTCAGTGGTAAGATAAACAATGGCTTGGAAAAATATACGTCTTTTTCTTATATCCCTAAATAAACATGAGCCATACCATTAGAAAAATTACCTCAAACAGTTGAATAATTTCCAAATATATCAGAATAGTAGATGTCTTTTCCATTAGCAAGGGGATACAAAATACTTAGTGAGAGTAAAGAACTCAGCTAAACTGTAGCAACTTTATTCTTAAAAAATCAAATAGAATAGTCTTCTATTTGGACATCAAAGACCAGTCAAGGAAATAAAAGAAGCTTTTCCAATCATGCAGCGCTTCCCAAATTAATTCATGTACCCAATATAATCCCATTTTTTTATAGTCAGGAATTTGCACATTAAATATTTGGCAAAAGTTTGCTAAATATTTCTGTGAACAACTCAGAAGCAATATTATCAATCATTTTTAACTTCAGACACACTTCAGACCTAGAGATCTTTGCCCTGCCAAGGAAATTTTTCACAGAGTGGAAAAGGAGTGATTTAGGGAACGTGCAGTTCCATTAGCCTTTGTGCTTTTACATTCCCAGGCTTGTCAGTCTGCCACCCTCCACAAATTACATTTGTGAATTTAAAAACAAGAACAATTCCTGCTCATTTCTTTTGCTGTCTGGGATACTATTATTAATTCCAGATATTATGCTGATTATTTGTATTACAGTAGTCAAAACAATGATGAGGTATTTCCCTTCAAAGATTGCATCGTATTTAAAACAAATTTAACCCTTATGTTTTGAAGCGTTTTTACAGACTTTTAACTATTTGAATTTAATGTCTGGTAACATTTTAAGCAGTTACATTCCAATGCAACTGTATAACCTGAAATTCCTATACTGAATAACCTGTTATCTGCTGAAAACTGCTTAACTTTAATATGCTGCAGTTGACTTAAAGGTTAAGCGACCTCTTAAAAGAATGTGAACTTGTGAATTAAGGAGTTCTTATACTCTCAGGTGGCATTTTATTCACCACAAGAAGTAACTGCTAATGAGCTCCCCAGCTAGCAAAAGCTAGATGTAAAATATGTAAAACTCAAAATGTCTGGTGTTTCTGAGAAAAATACTGTGTGAGCTTGGCTTATTAGATAAAGTGTGATAGATCAAAGAAGGAAAGGGTAAAACCAAGTGTCAAACGCTGAGAATGACCAACCAATTCATTTTCTAATGTTATTTCATAGTCAACCCTTATTAAAGTATTTGGTTAATACAATTTGCAAATAAAAGATTACTTCATCTAAAAAGTCTATTGGATTAACATTCATAAAAACTCGGTATGATGGCTCAATACAGCACAGAACAGGCTCATTATGTAGGAACCAATTTAATTCTTCTTTGCTGTTCAAATCCAGCTTAAATAAAGTGAAGAGTCTTGATTTGAAGTATTTAGGTTAAGAAAGAAAGAAAGAAAAGAACCCACCTCATTCTGGAGTTAGCCCCTGACATAAGGAAAAGGGAAATTCTAATAAGAACCACACCGTACTCTAACTTGCCTTACTATAAAGCTAAATCACTGACAAATGTAAAAAACCTCAAAGGACAGACTACTTGTAGGAACAGTTACGTCTCACCCCCTTGAGCATAGCAAGCAGCGCTGGTCTGAGCACTGTACTCTGAAAAAAATGATTGAGTCCCTAACTTTGCAAAGTATTATAGCAAATATATAATCTCAAACCTACTTCACAAACTATCTAAGCAGAGCTTTTACTAGCCTCGGTGTGACTTCAGGGGTTGGCTGTATAACAATAAATGAAAGTCTATGCTTAAAGATAATTGGATGCTTAAACAGTTTGCTCAATGAGTGTAAAATAATTGAAATATAGCTGTGTACCTACCTATATAGATATCTGGGTACTTTAAAATATCTTTATTAAATTAAAGTGTTATTTTAGTTAATTTTGAATGCATGATGTGAAAAAAGCAGGTTTTCAAAATGAAAAATACAAGGTAATGTTAGGACCAGGTCCAAAAAGAGATGTAGGTGCTTTAAAGTGGGATTTCAGTCCAGTATGGAAAACTGAACGGGGCCTGACATTCTAAAACAAAAAAATCATACTTGGTTTGTGCTTAACCCTAGAAATGTTTAAATTCCACAGAGAATTTGTGTTATTCAAGGTTTCTAGATAAAAATGTTCTACTTTTGGATGTTCATGGCAGTTCCTTCACCTTTTCAGAAAAGCACGTCTCGCCCAGCAGTTCATGCCTGACACTGCAGTACTCCCCCAGCACGCAGCGGCTCGTACGGAGGGCACCGAGCACGGCGAMGAACCTTGCTTTCTCTTTCTGATGAAGTTCAGATTTTCCTCTGTCCTTCCTTACGGTCTGCGCTGTAATTGTACTGATTATACCCATCATGTTATAGCTGTTGGATAAAACCCTTCCAGGTGAGTGATTTAGATCGTAAGACAAACGTTGCTCCCTGCCTGCGAATCAGTGGATCTTGGAGTCTCTCGCGCGGAGTGGTGCAGGAGGACGCCGTCCTGCGGCTGYGGCAGTGCCTGGAGAGACAGGACTGTGATTTTGAAACGTTCAGGGAAAGGAAAGGGTAGAGGTAGGGCTTCCAACCGCTGGAATAGCTGCCGAATGGTTGTATGGAAGATCCACTCACATTGTGCGTTAGTGAAGAGGAATAGCCTCAAATACRTGCTGTGGTGTGTTTGCTCCATCTGACGTGTTGGCCACCTCTGAACACGCACGGCAAGTTCAACCTCTGGACCCGCGCAGGCTGCGCGTGAGGAACCCCGATTTGGGCTCGGGGGGCCTGACTCGGGCCATGCCGGGAACGGCACCCGGGGCTGCACCAAGCAGGCGGCTGGAAGAGGCAGAGAGCAGCGTCCGAGGTTAACCATCGGCTCTTACAGCAGTCGTAAACTTTGGTTCAGGCCTTGCAGATAACGCCGATGCATCACCGAGTTCTGCAACAGCCTCCGTTCGTCCGGGGCTGGCTGCAGCSTCGTGCTGGTCTCGCAGAGGTGCGCGGGCTGCTGAAAACACGGCCCGGGGCTGCAGAAATAACAACAGATTTTATTTTCTTGTATGATTTCATGATAAATAAGTCTGATAGCTAAAAGACACCAGGTAGCTTATATCATGCCGATATTTTTTAAAAATCCTGTTATCGTGCAAATCTCCCAAAATATATCTTTACATGTATCAGTGTGTTGTATAACTGTATCTATTGARAGGTATATCTATGCAGAGCTTGCTATCAAAAATCAGAATTGTTTTTTGAGATTCTAAGATACAGGTTTTCTCCGTTACTGGGTAGCCTCCCAGTTCGCAGTTAAGGTGCTGTGGCTTCTGTTTGTTTTGCCATTTTTTTTATTACTATGCAATATATGAAGAATAATAATTAATCAAAATTAATAACAGAATCTGGGCTGCTAAAGTTATTAGTTCCCATCCAGTGGAACGATATGATGAGTTCAGAGTAAGACAGTTTGGAATAGCAGATATAACATAGCTTTTCATTATTTCCATCTAACCAGAACAGCTGATGAGAAATTCCTTTCCTGCTCAGTTTGTCAGCAATAAGGCTTACCAGAAAAACACACCCAAATAGCTGTAGACCACCAATATCTGGAAGCACCTTTATGCTTCTATCACTGGTCCTTGATTCCTAATACAAACTGGTTTTAACTTATCATCTGCATAATACACGACCTTATAATGAACTAATACAGCTGTGAACTAATTCCTGCAAACTYTTGTCTGTAACATCAGTATTGTCTTAGAAAATAGTTCAGAGCACACAGCGACTGCTATGATAGCAGACTTCTCATTCCTGTCCGGTGCAGTATGGTTATATTTTTTAGCATGATTTTGCTCTTTCAAAGCTATTGAGCTCACATATGAGTTATATTATTCATTTTTCATTAAATTAGAGAGCAAAGTAGTTCTCAAACAAAAGTATGATATAAGTTATACTATTGTAACCAAAAATATTTTGTAGTGTCTTCTGCAGTTCATTTTGTCATTTATGTAGACAAACGAGACAATCTGATTTTTATTCTTAGTGTTACTTCTATGGGGTTTTTCCTTCTCCTTATTAGCAAATGGCCTAATTGCTGCTTTATCCTATTGCAAGATGGCGTGTAACTCAGGGGTTTGCRTTACTTTCTCTATATTCTTCATTTTCCCAAATGTCTACTGATGAGCAATTTGGCTTTCAAGGTGCTCAGTAAACTGACATTATTTGCATATACATTACTCTCAAAGGTCTTCATCTAGGGAGCACCAGTATTTGCCTTGCGAGCCCACCGCTTTAGACGGCACTTTGATTTTTAGTCCTTAATTACACAGCTACTGTTACAAAATGTTTCTACCATTAAAAARCATTCTATCAGATATCTGGGATTAAAAAAGAAAAAAAAGAACAGTGGAAGACAATGTAAAGTTAGCATATTTGTCAGTAAATCTCTGTTCTCAGTTAGCAACAGCTGCAGTTTAATTAAACTCAACTGTTTGCAGGTGTTCACAGGAGAATATTGTATAGATATATACATACATACACAGKTCAGCTAAAAAGATTTACCTTTGTAAAAAAATCACAGGCTTCTAATACAGAAACACTTTCCTCTGTATTCTTGTGATTAATGTTCAGGTTTCTTTCTGATACATAAGGATGAGATATTACCAGAGAAAAAAATCCGCAAGAAAGCGTCATAAAGCAGGAAGGGAGGAACAGCAGCTGTGCTCATAAATTTAGACGGTTAGTCTAGCTGAAGAGCATTACCCAGCCTAAGACTGGTATTATAGTTAGCTGGGTTTAGTACATCAGACTATACAAAAGGATTTAGTATGTATTAAAGCAGGAAAAGTAAATACAAAAAAAAAAAAAGACTTTCTAAAGATCAGAAGAGCTTTAGATGTTCTGTGGATCAATAGCAGTCTCATCACAGGTAAAAGTTCACCGGCTAGCATATTGAGCTGCAAGTTCAAAATGTCAATAAGGTGTATAAAATTTAAAACTAGGACATGTTACAGGACAGTTGTACTTCCCTTCTGGGTGCTCGTATTAGAAATGTTTCTGCTCCGCAGAGGTGTTTGTGAAAGCTGACAAGAGCCCACTACAGCTAAATCGTTTAAAGTTCATTTATTGCACACTGTCTAATGATCTCGCCTAAAGAGGCATTCTATAAATATACATATTCCCACAGAGATTTATAACTAGGTCAGAATGCTGCTTCCACATCTATTACTTATTAATTAGGTGCAAATAGCAAAAGTACCTCAATGACAAGATCTATTATTTCAAAAYTCCTGTATTACTGTGGCTGTATTGGCAGTATTTGCAAGTGCTTCCTTTAAAAAGAAACTCAGATCATTAATTCATACAGACAGTACAACATTACTACACAGTATGTGTTCGTTTTTGATCTCTAAATGATGTTTCTAAAATGTAACTGCAGTGATGCATATCATTAATGCTTGTGGTCATCCCGCAGCAGCCCTACTAAACTGCCGTAGATTCAAAAGATTCACCCATTAACCAAACCATTGTTAGTTTTAATTTGAAGGTGAAGGGAAACATTATGCTCTTCTTTGTAATATTTCATTTAGTTACACAGTCATGGTAAAAGTTTAACTTTAATTACGATATGATGATGTTATTGCTGAAATTTAATGACGTTAATGTTTTTTTCTGATTGGTATGATTATTGTGATCTGTATCTTCTGCCTGATGATTAAAGAATGGACAAAATTTGTAGAATGGCAACATTTGGGTAATAAAATCTTTTTTGCCYGTATGTGAAATATGATGCATCTTCTGGAATTTAAATTTCTAGTCTGTAAACAGATGGTTTTAGGAAGTTTAATTTACCTAATATTATTTTTGAGGGATCTTCTTTTCTATGACTGTCAAAAATTAAAAATCATGTCAAAAAAACACATATTTTAGATAGCTAACTTGCATATCTCAGACTAATGCTTGATTTTATAATAAATGAATGTTTATTAAGTGTAAGGCAGAAATGTTTATTAAAATACAGGGAGACACTTTGAAGATTTTTTTTTTCTTTCTGGAAATACCTACAGATAAGTATACATATGCTCACTGTTGCTTAAGGAAGTGTGTATTTCTGATATTTTTATTCTGTCCTTCTAACCCTTAAAAATTAGTAATGGTCTATATTTCGAAGATTTGTGTATGTGCCAAAAGGCCTATTTTTCAGATACTGTATTATTATCAGTAACTTTTTAAAATCAGCATTTTGAGCTCAGCCCAGAGTTACATTCGCATTCCATATTTGAAGATTTCCTACGTAGGTTTYTAGGAAAGTGTAAGAACAAGAACCAACTAACTTTTAACCATTGGTGAGTGAAACCTTTCAGTTGCTATTAAGATGCACTGACTGAACATCCAAAAAATAAAGCTTACTTGAAGAACCATACAAAAAAAGTATATATATAAAAAAAAAACGTTTTAAAGATCAGAAAGATTCACAAATAATATCTAATATAGGTTAAATGACTATAAATGTCCTGAATGTCTCATGGCTACAAGTACTGAAATATAATAACAGTATCCCAGAGATATCGTCTTGACGATCTGAGTTTTGTTCCATTCACAATGGGCAGAAGAGGTTTTGTGTTTATTAGTGAGTTAATGTCAGCAGTTTTGAGCTTTTGAWTGTCAATGAAAATGCAATGTAAGATAATTAAGCAATAATGTAGTGTGCGGAGCACTTTTTAACAGGATAAAGTCGTGATGAAGACGAGCAGAGTCAAGGGATTTAACGTTAAAGCAGAAAGCATTTTTTACCTAATTTGCATTAAAAAGAAGTTTGCTAAAATGCCAGAATAAATGATGTGAAAAAACAAATGAAAAGGCAACTTTTAAATAAAATTAGTTCATATAAAGTTTAACTAAGCAGGCCACGAATTTGTACTTATTCCTTATGTTTTTTTATTTTACTAACTTCCCAGCTGCACTGTTTCCATGTGCTTTAGTAAAGAATAACACAGCGAGGGAATCAGGGATRCACACAGGACACAGCCCTGGCTGCCTAGGAGATAACTTCTACTTTTTAATTCCAAATTAGCATTGAAAACACTCTAACTGGGTCTTTTCTTTCCGATCAGTACAGTGAAATCTTTTGAGGCCTCTAGCAATCCAGAACTTCTTGGAAAGCTGATGTTTCAATTCAAGTTGAGCCAAAATTAACTGCTTAAAGGAAATAATCACTTCCTGGTACTATGGTAATGKTATTAGTAGACAAATTGGCCAGAAACCTTGGCATCAGTGAGTGTCCCTCAGCCATAGGGAGTAGTTATTGTCTATCCAATATTTCTGACTCCAGTATAATGCATGGTAAGAATTGCCAATTTCCAAAATTTTTCTATCAATTCTCTGTTAAAAAAAGACTGAAATAAGTCTATCTTGAATAACATTAAAAGAAAAGAAAAAAATGAAATAAAATTGTATTAATGAAGGCAGAGAGAATGAGAACAAAACCGATCTTAAAATCATACTTCTCAGATTTCTTCAAAACTGTGCTGAAAAGTGTTAATTCAGCTCCTACAGCCTGGTTTGACTACGAAACTAATGGACAGGCAAAGACGCGTGAAGCGTTGCTTTCACGGGCAAGGAGGCAGCACCGCAGCATCATGTTATACAGCAGTTCAAGCCTTTCTGTCACYTTGGGGGCGATTGATATCCAGGTAGATAGATTCTCCCCCTAAAGTAAAAGCAATGCCTTTACTCACAAAGGTCCGATGATCTGCAGCTGCACCTATAGGAAGAAAAAAAAATTTAAGAGATAAAATATTAAAGTAATCAGAGTAAAAATCCACTGGGAAGAAGGAGGTATTTTTATTACGTTGAACTAAGGAAAATATAATGTTTGTTTTCCAAAAGCACTTTGAATACAGTAACGAAGGTCACTGTTTCAAGCTGTCAGGGTGACATCATCCGCAGCAGTTTGTATGTGATGGGTGAAGACAGGCTTTCTCAAGCTCAGCGAAGGGGGTTGTCTTACGCTGTGCTGTCTCTCCTGATATTCAAAGACAGTGAGGCCACTGCAAAGAGAGAGCAGGAAAAAAGGCAGCAATTATTTCCCCTAAGGCTTACCTGGCAGGGAAATGATGAAATGAAATGAAAGTATAGATGAGTAAGTTTGGAGGAACAAGGAGCAGTAGGAAAGAAAGCTGGAAGGCAGAAATGTCATTCATCTGTGAGCTGGTGGGATCCATTCCTCCTACACGGTCCATTCGATTTCTTCCTTGTGCCTCCTTTGGAAAGACATGCCGGCAGTGCATTAGTTCCCATTTGGATCAGCCTTATCGCTATAGACACACTGAAATGTGACAGATAATTATGCTATTTGCAACTGGAATCGCTAGAGGCTGCATAGATGAATGCCTTTTTTTAGGGCACAGAGCTAGTCTAAAATGTGTTATTTTGATAAAAAATACATTTCCAAATTAAACCAATGACAGAACCAAGGCTGTTTTAGGAGCTGAAATAACTTTGTATTGCATCTAGAAAGTTTTTTAAAAGGTACAGAACAGTCTAAGAAGGTTGTAAAGTGATTTAATACTCTAAACATATTTATTGGGATTGGTGGTCTATTTATCCATAATTTCCTGCATATTTCAACTGAATTATGATGAATAATGGTGTTTGGGCTTTCAGAGAATTTAGAAAAGCATTTCTTTTAAAAGAAGTATTTGTATGTATTTATAGCATTTGGATTTTATTCTAACGGTCACTATTTCAAAAATGTGTCTTTTTGAAAAAAAAGTTGTATTCCATGTATTAAAAAAGTGACTTAATTTTGCTTAGTCAAATTAACTATGTAGTCAACCACCTTGTACCCTCTATTTTGGAGCAATGTCTAAAGTGATGACTTACTGCCTGTTTGTGAAGAAAAGTGAATGGTACAGAAAATGTAATTTACTTTTCAACCCTGGATTGAATTTATTGTTTACTAATTGGAATGYCATATACAATTAATTATTCAACAAAAAGGCAGTCAGAATGAATRTTAATAATGAAAACCAAACAAAATCACTAGATCATTGGTTCGGGTTCAAATAATATTAATTTGGCTAAGTATTTGCATTTGTGGATGACAGTTAATAATTTTTCAAGTAATCAGTGGTAATCCTTATCAAAGTTATTTTCTGAATAGAAAATAGTATTTTTCTAAAAGAAGTGAAGCTCACAGATGGTGGATTCATTTTGACATTCAGTAAAAATGTTATTGTTCATAAAAGATGTATTAAAGTATTTCCACTGGTATTATCACAAGATTCTTGTCTACTTATTTTTTAAAAATAATTTTCAACCACCACAGCTGGCATCCTTCTTCCACRAGGATGTAATACATGTTGCAGCTGTATGGGTTGTGTAGAAAGAGAATACACCATGTAAAGTAYAAATATGTGACAAGTGTAGAGAAGCAATAGAATAAGTTTGTCACTATCACTTTAGGCAACAGCATTCTAGGTACTAAAGCCTCCTATAGATACGAGCAAAATAAAGATTTTGKTTTTTTTATTTCATCTCCAATTCTTAAATGTCTGTGTGGTGTTGATTCACTTTTGGAAAAAGCTGCCTTGTCTTGCAGTAAAAATTATTGCACTGTTGTATACATATACATATATATATATATATACAAAAACTATTCCTTTATTCTGAAATGAAAATACGACATTGTGTAGCAATCAAGCTTGTGCATGAACCAATCTTTGATTAAAAAATTAGGAAATTGGCAGTCAGGTTATGCCAAACATATACTTTGCAACCAAAGACTAGCTGTGGCTTAATGAATCATTTTTCATACCGTTTCATTCACTTTAGTAAGACTGGAAAAATTTATTGTAGGTCCAGTTATTAGTGGTTCAACTGTAAAATGGAGATCTAATTTTGTTTAAGATTTTTCTTTAGGACCTAGGGATGGAGCAGAGATCATATTTATTAGATTTGCCGGTAGCAGCTAACAGAGTTGAAGGGTATTAAAATACATGAGTTTTCAAATTCAAAATGATGTGGACTGGTGGGAAAAATGGACAGAAAAATATGAGACAGAAGAGCAATAGGAACAGGTGCAAAACTGTAAACTCAGGCAAGACTGGAGAAAGAATTAGGAAGAAATTGCCCAGAAAAAGACCTGAGGTTTATAGTTTATCTCTAGTAGAACGTGAGACACAATATCACGCCATTATCAAAAACTGTATCTATACTTGGGATTTAAAAATAGGGCACGTGTCAGATGCATATGAGTCGGTTTTGAGAACAGGAATGGGAGACAGCATGTTTGCTGTCTTTTAAGCAAGTTTGTATTCTTATTTTTCCAATGATGGTTCTTTTTTCTGTTGCCCATTTTCTATGCTTCTTACCTTCAATTCTAACAGCCTGTTGGAACAAGTTGGAGATTTAACAGATGTTTCTACTGAACCAAACCAAACCAAATCAATCAAACAAAATTTCCAGCACAGTTGTTAGCTGGAAAATTACTGGTAGGATGCTTGTAGTAATCCTCCAGCTGTACTCAGAAGYGGGATAGCCTTAGCTGGAGAACTGTGTGGACTAGCTGACAAAACCACRGAAGACAGAAATAACCACAACAAAAAAGCAGGGTTCTCATGAACAACTGAAATAACCTGCTTAATGGATGAAGGCTAAGATGTATAATAGCTTTCAGCCGTACAAGAAGCTACCGCACGGAAAAGGGAATAAGCGGTTCCACTTCTAGTGAACAGGACAAGAAGTAATGGACTTGAACCACAGCAAAGAATATTTAAGTTAGACGTAGGAGAAACTTCCAAATKTTCTGTTAATTGTATGATAGATGATCAAGTACTCAAATAATCAGAAATCATCTTTCCTGTATTGACTCAATCCAAACATTGCTATTGCGGCATGATATTAGAGTGGAAAAGCACCTTCTGATATCACCAGGTCAGATGTTTAAAAATGCCTTGCAGAAGCGTGCTGTCCTAAATAATATCGTAACAAGTTCATCAACAAACTTTGTAATTGCTTTGTTTAATTGACATTTAAAAAACTATCTATTAATGACAGCAGTGGAAAAGGCTGAGGTTCACAAAGATGTTCATGAAATCCATTTTAAATACATTGTCTCATTCTCTAGTCTAAGAATAAATTCTATAAGATTAGGGATGACACACCATATAATTAATACATAAAGAAGAGGATAAATTCTAGCCTTCAGTTATGGAATCATAATCAATGCATTAGTGTGTAAATCCCATTATGTTAAGAAGCATAGTTTAAGGTACTTTGGGATTATTCTAGCTAAAATGTACATGAAAAATGTAAGTCATCATTAAAGTATTTATTCTCTACTTCATTAAACATGCAGTTTGCTTTCTTAATTTTTTAAAAATAAAATGTAATCATCTTGAAAGATGTTATATTGATATCCAAAGAGAAAAATTTTTGTTTAGCTATAAAACAATTGCAAGACAGGAAGCAGAAAAGCATATTGCAATGTCTCAATCTGATTTTAAGAGATTACCCAGAAATCCTCTTTGTTGACACTGTTGACAAAAACGATAATTCTTTTTGGTTTTGGTTTACGGATTCTTACCAACAGCTATATGAACTGAAATAGTAGCATTTTATGAACTTTCATGCCCCATCAATTGAAATAGACTGCCTTAAAAATGACATCGGGGAGAAAACTAGGATGGTTTAATTTTCTTGGGTTGTGAAACAATCTTATTTACTTTATTTCTGTAATTATATTTTCATTTATTATTTCCCTACTGATAGAACCAGTAGTCACTGTATAAAATATTCTGTATGTTTCTAGCCTTACTTTAAGCTTTAACACACAAATAAGTTAAAAAACAGCTATATGCTGTGGAGCAAAATTGCAGCAAACGTCAGTCATCAAACTGATTTTACATCAATTTCATACTTAGAATCATGCATGAAGAATTGGAAACCCAATAGCAATCTTCCTGTATATTTAATATTCCCAGATGATGCATAATTTAAATTGTTTGACTTTCAGCTCACACAGTCATTACATAATTATTAAAACTGTTATAACTATTGATTTTAAAATATTAAAAGTTTTTCTGTAAATATATTTTTCTTAAATTTTACTAAAAATATAAAATCTTCTGTTAAACATCTGTTAAAAAAGGAAGATCTTATGTTCAAAACTTTAGACTAGATATTACAAGAACTTATTCCTTTCATACAGACGAAGGCCTGTCCAGACAAGCTTATATCAGTTTTTGAACTTGAGCAATCCTATAATTAACAGAGCAGGAGAAAAATATCTTAGTGAGGTAGGATTAGTATTTTTGACTTACTTTGTCTCTAACTTCATAGCTTCTTTACTTTTTATTTGTCCTAATGRTCAAAATTCTAATGTTTGAGTCCACTAATGATTATCAATGCAGACATCAAAATCACTGCCTGCACTGGCATGTCACGAGTGKTTACCCTGATTAAGAAAAGTCAGAGCATGCCAACGATAGAAAATTCTCTTTATGGCAGAGTATCTGAAATAATTTTACAGTGTTAGTAGTAGAGACTGCGTAAGTGAAATGGAAACATGGAAAAAACTTACAGTCATTTTAAAAACAGAGATACAGAATATTGTTTAGGACGGGTGGATACATGAAGGCGTGTATTTGTTTTCARTCATGCCTCAGTAGAGAAATCTCAAGATAAAAAATAGTTCTTAACATTAAGAAATAACTAATTGTGTAAATRTATTCTGTCATTAAATCAATAAAAACCAGACCAGATATTCCCTCACAGTTGAAAGGGCTGTACCACAYGGACATATATGTGTGCAGAACTGGTGATGTTTCACACTTGGTTTTTACAACCACAGCTCACTGCGCTGATGTTGATTGCTGTTATTTAAAAGATAGATCAAAGTCAAACTATGAAAAAACAGAAGTAAAAAGCCTGGATTCAATGGTGCTGTACCTGTGGGAGCTGGGATCAAGCGGCTCCCAGGTAAAGATCAACACGGGATCATCCGTGCTGAGGTTCCATCCTTAAAATGTGGGTATTAGTAGTGAGCAAAGAAATTGTGCCCATTCTTATTGTCCGGCTTATCTAGSGGATTACCTCGACTGGCAGAAATATGTAACAATGAAAGTGCTGCAAGATTTTCTGATGCTTTTTCTCTCTTTTCTCTTGTTGACAAGAGTTTGATGAATGAGATAAGATATCCAAGCCAAAAATCCTGGTAAAACTACTTTTCTAGCCACASTAAGCCCAGTTTATTACACACAGTACAAAACTAATCTAACTGGCAGTGCAGCATTTATTACTGGAAATATCTTCTGAGCACTTTTGTGCTCATGAAAAATTTGATTAAAGAAAGCTTTGTTAGTAAATATATGCTGAAAACTGATCACGCGGTATCTGAGAACAAAGCACAATGCCTGAACAACATAAAGAAGATTAAGTGGTGGGTCTGAGAGAAAGAGTAGGCAGAATAATTGATTATATATAAAACTAAGACATTTGCATGATGAATTTCTTTTGTAACTACACAGCGTTCTCTCTTTCTAAGTAAAGGACAATCAATGGCCGTGAAGAGGAACTGGATCTAATTAATAAAATGACTATTCCATTTCCAGAACATTCACCCTCACAAAGCAATGTGTTATTGATAAATGTGAAATGTGTTTGGGTCTGCTGATCAATTCTCTCTTTTAGATACTTACAAGTGCTTTATGTTCCTTAGCTTGAATTAACTTTGCCCATCCAGATTGGATGAGTTGTTTAATGTCGTTCTATAGTACTTTTCGAACGACTGTGTTTGTATTCAAATGTTCTTTGGACACAGTTTGAAGATGATTATTGCCAAAGTTAGTGTCACTTGTATAATCATAGTTTCTTTGAAGTAATCAGGAATCTAGAGATATATCTAATCTTTTCCTCAAAATAATTGAAATGGCTGAAATTATTGACACTTTGCAATGCCACAGTCTGCCGATAACTGTAGCTGTGTTGAATGTAATTACTCTGACGCATTACAACTACAAGAGTTAAAAACAGCAAATTGGGCAGTTTAGAACAATTAGATAGTGTTAATACTGACTAACAATATTAAAAGGAATCAAAACTTGCAGATTGCCTTCTTCAAATAAATTGTTACTAGCTTTAAAGTCTTTACAAAATTGTGTTAAGGAATAATTATGTTGTTTTATTTATTAATAGGCTGATAGAAAAAAAAATGTTTTGGTGCTTTCGGAGGGAAGAATTGCTTTTCTTTTTCTTTTCTTTTCTTT